>NW_017305779.1:2475710-2480759 GCF_001594115.1 Trachymyrmex septentrionalis | reverse complement strand
ATATATATATATATATATATCGATAAATAAATATATATATACATATATATATATATATATATATATATAAACTTTTTATTAAAATGATTAATTCTACGTATTTTGATATCATACACATACGGCAATAACAATACATATATTACATTATTCTTCACAGTTGCTAGACCCAATTTGGTAATTCTGAAATTTAATCGGTCGACTAATTGTAATTGATGAGATCGACCGTAATCATACTGCGATTGCACGAGTGTGACTGATGATTAATGATTATTTTTTAACCAGATAGAACAAAGCAATCGGTGATTTTCTTGAAGTCATTTGATTGTTGTTTGACATGTTTGATTGTTTGACAGGTTTGATTGAAAAATAATCGCCAATCACTAATCACAATCAGGCAAATTAATGTATTATAATTACGGCTTTATTAGATCGATGCAAAAAGGATGTGTAAACACGCAATGTTATAACTTTGATGTAAATTGGGTCGCGTAAATATAGATTTAAAAAACCATTTAGCTTATTGATTTATTTACTTTCTTTTATTTTTTTAGCCTAGTTAAAATAAAGATAAGTCTAAATGTGTAAACGCGACTCACTTAAGTAGCTGGCTTAAGTAGATGGCTTGTTAAATTAACAAAATCCTTTCTTATAATGTGTATAATCATGTAAAATCATATATAGTTATATGATTATATATAGTTATATATAATTGCATATAAAAATTTTTACTCCAGTATTATGAAATTTTAAGTTATTTTATGAACAAAATTTAAATTAATTATTATAAATGCTAGGTAAAATGTAATACACAATGATCAAATAATTTATTCAGTGGCTTAATTATTAAATATTTTATAGGGTTTTGTATTTATATTTTGTATTCCAAAAGAACGCATACTCTGAAAAAAATGTAGTATGTTCTACTTACTGTCCGGTTTGCTACATGAACTGGACGACACGAGTAATACAAATATTATTATAAATAGTTGCAACCACGATGTTGTGATGTCCATCTTGATAAACTTTAACATGTCGACTGACTGATCAAACAGGGAATACAGAAAGAGTCGTAATACAAGAAGACTTGGAAAGAATGAGTGTATGTGTACGTTATCACGCCTACTCTTACTTTGGCTTTCTTATCTAATAAGGCTTTTGACGTGAATGGAAATACAAAAGATTGTGCTCTAGTACAGCATTTCTTAACAGCCAATAAAAAAGTTACTCTCAACGCTGTCCATATTGTAGCGGTTAATTCGAATGTTCTATTAACAACTATAAAATCGTACTATGTCTACGATTAAATATTTTATCATGCGTCTACAGAAGAACTATTAATTTATAAATATTAATTTGTAAAAATAATTATTATTTTTACTTATTGTCAGCACAGTTACTATTATGTTGTAGAAATATTTATAACAAGTTAACAATACTTTCTATACGTTTAAAAAATATATGTAAGGGTAGTTTATTGTTAATATTATATATAATTGAAAAGAATTGAGCCATCTACATAAAGAACTATTTAATAAATCCACATAAAATATTTAATAAAGTAAGGTATTAGGAAAGTTTCTTGCACAATATGTATATGTGAAATTTTTAAGGATATCGTATAAAAAATACACAATTAGGACTCTTCAAATCTAAAAAAAAGACTAAAGGAAAATATAATGAGATTGAGTCATACACGGTAATTGGAGTGCAAATTAATTGTTTATTTTTTTTGTGTTCTTAAATTATTCATAAATCAACATCAGACATTTCGGCTTTATCTCGTTTGAAGCTTGAGAAAGAACTCTTATTATTATATTAAACTTTGCTCAATGAAGATGCCTGGGAACGAAACGTTTGACATTAAAAGAAATAATTTAAAAAGTACACAATAAACAATTAATTTGCGCTCCAATTACCGTGCTTAATTCTCACTTGCTTGTTATATTTTCCTTTAATACCGTATAAATAATCGAAAAAGATTAAGTTGATAACAGTTTTTAGATAGTATAGGATATTGAAAGTAGATCAAAATGCATCATATTAAAAAAAATTGATTTTTATGTGCAAATAATTTTTGATTGTTTTTATACTAACTTTTTCTGAAGGATTAATCTTTTTTGTAATTGCCTCGTATGGCGTAAATTTTAATTTGGAACGTTTTATTCTATTTCCTGATGTCAATGGATATATTATATTATATTATGTGCAACTCTTCGACTTTACCGATTTTTAACTAGTTAGGATTAGGTAATTCAAGTATTCTGTAATTATTATTCTTCCAATTCTTTATTTTCTCTTTTAATGTCTCGTAAGTTGTAGAATACTTTATCCGTCGCATGAGAAAATTACAACTACGCCGCCAGTGTGATTATTGAAGATCAACTCTAAAATCATAATTTATGAAATTATTATTGAAAATTTTATCTTAGAGAGAGAGAGAGAGAGAATCTTATTTATTATATTATTCATACCTTCAATAGTGTCATTGTAAACTATTTAATGTTACTTTGACTTGCAATTCTTCGATCTATATACTAAGCTAAAAAATGTTCTGCAGTGAACATATGTCACATCCAGAAGATTTGATCTAAAAATCTGAATTTTTTCTAAATTTAATTTAATTATTTTGCATCTGTTAGAGATAATTTTATTAATAATAACATACTTATATAAGTATCTTTAATGTATAGAACAACTTTAAGAGATCCTAAAGCTTTTTAGTAGAAATATGCGAGTTATATTAAGGAACTAATTATATCTCGATTAAGGAAAAATATATATTTAATTTAATAAATACATACCAATTACAATAATATATTTGTCGATTTATATATACATATATTTATTTGTTATCATCCATGACAATAAAAATCAATATGTATGCATATATGTGTGTTTATTAAATACTGTCTTTCGTTTTTGAATAATTTCAATAAACCAAAAATCCAATATAATGAGTTTCTACATACCAAGTTGAATTTAACTGATTATTTTGTAGTCAAAACTTTAAAGAAAGGAAACTTCAATTTTGTCAATTCGCTATTGATTTTGCTTATTCACTTCTTATTTTATTACAATGGTGAATTAACACACAATATCAGAGATCACAAATTATATATAAATGTATACTTTCTGTTACAAACTTTAACATTAATCTGATCCAGTGGCGATCCTGTTTTCTTCTCAATTAATATAGCAATTGTGGCAAACTAAAGACGAGGTTTATCAATCATACGTCTTTATATTATATTGTCATACGCTTTTTCTAATATTTGTACATTCCTATAGCTATAAAATCCCCACTATATTACAAATTAAATTTTGCATGACTAAATATTTCTGAAGATTTGTAGGTACAAACTTATTTGAAATGTAAATATCGAGATTTTATAAAAATGTCTTAATGTACGGATGAATTTTCAAATGTGTTTTATGAAATTTTATTTGCGTGGGTCTAAGAAAATTGCCATTTATGTATAATGGTAAGATGCAGAAGTTTTTGGCCTGATTAAATTGGAACACGAATTTCAGGTCCTAGAGGAGTCATCCCCTTTCTATGTTTTGGTTATACTATAGCCAAAATTTGATACCTGCATCTTCATTATACGCTAAAGCTGAAAGAACGTACTGTTTCATTATATTCTAAAATGCTCGACATTGTACTGTTGCATATTTCTGTTCCTACAATAAAGTTTTAATTGGAAGTTTTCAACTTATCTTACAGTCCTGATTTAGTTTCTACAGTTTTATTTTTATTTTTAAAGTTAAAGTCCAATTTGGAAAGAAATTCATCAATGATAAAGAAGTGACCATTGCAGTATTATGTTATTTTAAGACATTTAGAATGTATTTTTAATTGTGCGGAAAAATTAACTCATAAAGGATAATTATTTAAAATACAAAAAATGTTTTTTTTATTTTATGTAATCTTTTTTATAATCTGTACTGGAAACTTTTGGACTTGACACAGCATTTAACAATTTATACATAATTTATAGCATATTATTACTATATTATTTTCTCTAAATAGCATAACATAATTATTTAAAACAATTCAACAATAAAGAATAAAAGTAATGATCCTAACGGTCAAAGCTAGATCTTTTAATTCTTAAACAATTCAATCTGAATTACTATATACTATATACGCAATCTGTCCTAAAAGTATCCGACCTCTGCGTATATCTCCTTGAGCTTATATCTTATTGTGGAAAACAGGTATTCAGTATTTAGAGTGAACCTTTAGGAGTACTTTCACCAAGCGGCACGACCTAACAGCTGTTCAGTCAGCAACGGTACGCAGTTGTGTGAGCGTCGAAAACTCCGAGCGTCGCATTTCACAACTGAACGGTAACGCACCTGTTCATTCATTTCACCTGATTCAGAAGTTTTTGACTAAACACGGCATTGTCTAACTTCGTCACCCTTTATATAGTCCAGGTATAGCCTCATGTTACTTTTGATTATTTCTTAAGTTTAAATATCCATTGAAGGGCAAAAGATACTGAGGAAATAAAGCGAAATGCGACGAAGGATAGTTAGACGATAGTTGATTATCACAAAAAGCGACTTCCAGGACTGCTTTTGCTAGTAGGTGCACTATTGGCAGAAGGTCATTGTTTCGGAAGGAAACTACTTTGAAGGCGACATTGTGTGTTCATATCCGGAATAGCTCTTTCTCATGATACAGGCAAAGATCGGATACTTTTGGGACAGACCTCGCATGTACATGCATGTATATCATATTTGTAGTCATTCGCACTGAGCGCCAAATTGGTTTTTCGAACTTATAAACGCAATTAAACTACTGTAGCGATATAATCAGAATTAAATTGACAAGTTATTTTTTATAATTTGATGCTCAGGCATTCTGTTAAAAAGATGTTAATATGCTGTAAAACTATAAATAAATTTATTGCGAAAAGTATTACTTCGGCCAGAGTCGAACCGGAGTCTCTTGTTTTCCATACGAGCGTTCTAGACTACTAAGCCTTTAGACTACCGAGGCTTTAGTAATATTCTTCGTAATAATCAATATATATATATATA
>NW_017305779.1:2469820-2475700 GCF_001594115.1 Trachymyrmex septentrionalis | reverse complement strand
ATCTCTTTCTTTTAGGCGACGTAATATAAGCAATAAGAATCTTACTGGACTATACATTTAAAAATAATTATTTTAATAAAAATCGCTTGTATAAAGCTCATTCACAAAAAAGATAAAATTAATAAAGCCAACTCCGATAATGTTATTGTTACACTGAAGAGAAGTAACCTAATTTTATGGTCGAAACGTCTGCAATTGTGTGGTGATTGACATATATATTATTTTTTATTGCACGTACAATTGTATCGGTTCTCATTGGTTTTATACTTCTTTATTGATTTAATTTTTGGAGTTTTTTTTAATTTTAATTGTTAAAAAAGATAAAATTTATATACTTATATAATATTATTTTGGCATAATGGTAAAATTTAGTACAATACGTAATATTCTAATGTCTGTCATATTATACATATGTAAATATAATATATATGTATAAAATTGATCGAAAAATTACTATTTAAAATGCGATTTGTGATATATTTAATTACGTTCCAATATATTAACTAATATACATAATAATTATTTATGATTAGCATTATCACTTTAAGCGACTGATTATATTTATCATTAATTATTAATTTTTTCTCCATCTGGGCATGAACTATCAACTATCTTTGTGATTGACGATACGTTGACATTTTGGATCGTTAAGTCGGAAAATAGTTGACCTAAACTAGAAATATAATAATCCGGACAGGTATCATCTTCTTTTTGTGCTTGCTCCAATGTATCACATCCCGTACCGACAAAAAGTTTTATGAATCCGCACATCGAAGCAAACTTCATATCTTGATTAGCCCTACGTTTATATTTTCGAATCGATAAAATATTCTTTTATCGTAAATATTTAAATAAGGTAATTTTATAGATGCAACATAATTGTAATTTGACACAGTGTAACCAGTAGAAACTTTGTATCGTTTTTTTTTATCTCACAGTATAATGATCGTTTGTTATCTTATCTCTATATAGAGACACTTGTAAAGTTTGTGTACACACAAAGACAAATGCCTATAACCATTCGAAGTTGCAGGCGTATGGGAGAAGGCACAAGAAGGAATGAGAAAAAGATATGAGAGGGAATAAAAAGTTATAAAAAGACATGGCAAAGGCCAAGCATTTGTGTCGTCATAGATACATATTCGTTCCTGTCGTCTAACATTTTATTCTAGCCCAAAACATAAGCTACGCTACGATATTTATACACATATTTTTTCATGAAATGTTCCTACTGGTTATATTGTGATTTTAGCGTCTGATTATAATATAATTATAAATATATTTTGAGGTAAACAGAGGTATATCATATCACAATTTTACTTACGTGTCACCAATGAATAAACATCTTTTCAGATTCGTCACGTTGCATTTATCTATAATATAATCTTTCAAGTTTTGACTAGGTTTAGCACATGAAATCGGCTGTCTTCCACTCTGGGCGCTGATAACGTTCAGTAATGGTCCAGGACCTGATGATGAGAAAATCATTTTTTTTTCCATGTTTCACTTCTAGTGTGTGTATGTGTATGCCAATTAAAATCAATTTTAATGTCACTAGAGGAAAATGGCCGATACTAACATAATCTTCTAGGTCCGATTTTTTATTAGTTGGTTAATTTGTGGTTAATCTTAACTTGATGTTTTATCCAATGAGCTTTATTTTTGACATCATCACAGATGAAGCCCGGATAAAACATCAGGTTAAGCCTAATCGTAAGTTAACCAGTTACTGAAAGACCGGGTCCTAAAGTAATATTTGTTTATTTCTTGGAAACTAAATATTGCATTTTATCAAATCATTGATAAAAACATGGTTTGTTTAGATGCTTAAAAAAAACCCATTATTCATATTTTTGTGGCTTATTTCTAGAAAAAAAATTAACTAAAAGCATATTTTATTAAAAAAATGCAAAAATAAAATTCTTATACTTTTTTTGTAAATTGCATAGTTTAAATAGCGGGTATGTATCGATAATATTAAATCGTTTTATGTATATGTTTATAGTTTTCTAAAATTGTTTTATTTGTCTTTTTTTTATATCTTTCAAACATAAAATCAAGTTATAAATCGGAGTTCTATCGGCAAGACAGACCACGAACTAAACTAATTTTTATATGTTATCGCTTTATTTGTGTCAAATAGTCCTATTAGAAATAAAGGCACTTCTGTATTTCTGTATTTCACCTTCTTCCAAAAAAATTGTTACGTTATATGTTGCATTTTACATAAAGTAATGTAATATGATTTCACGAATTAATACAATAATTTATTAAAGAATGAACAATATTATTAGGTTGATAAAATTTACTGAATTAAAATTAATTGATTTACATACGTATGTTCAAACAGATCCGTTTAATTGTAAATTTTATCTACCTAATAGTTGGTCTGTTTTCTGTTTCTGCACTAGACTGCTTTAGAACTCTCTTTCTCGCTTTCGATAAATATCAAACATTTATTTATCTCACTTTAAATTCCACAAATGTACATTAGTTCAGCCACAGAAAACAGACTTAAAAACAGACTTACTCGGTTTTTAAATTATTGACTTTGAATTGTGATTCGTGAAATCACTTTTATATTGCTTTACACGAGTGAAACTTATATTTTGTTTTAGAGTAGCATAAAGTAATGTAAATCAATAGAAAACGTTTTACATTAAAAAATGAAAGAATTAAAAAAATTCTCATATATATTTATTAGGCATTTTGTATTATATTATGTATTTATTATAATAAGAAAAAATTTGTAGGTAATATCATATAATATATACATATAATTATTTTTCTGTTTATATGCAGAGTATCATTTTTTAACAATATGTATATGATATGACTATTACTAATTTATTTTTATACATTCATAATAATATAATATATTATTATAAGTATTTGTATAGACAATTTTTTTATTGTTTAATAACGATAATTAATATTTACCTAAGATTTTAATTTGAGGTGATAGTTGTACTTGGAGCCAGTCGTCTGTTGGTCCTGCTATATACAATACATCCTTACGTTCGAGACATGATATAGCCAAAGCTAGCATTGACCAGTTCCAATTGACATCAAAATCAACAATTACAGCTTTGACAGATGGTCGATCCAAGACCTCCTTTACAGTTACAGATGGGTCTGTTTCCGAAATATTTGGCTGCAAAATAAAAAGTTAATTTAATCTATATGTTCTATGCAAATTTTTATTGAAAGTAAATTGACACAATTATCGAATTCATAAAAAAGACTTCAGATAGATTAACTTTTAGTGTTACATGCATGAAATATATTCTAATATCTCACAGAAAAAAGAAGTGATATGACTTATTTATTTACTCACTTGCTCCGTTAATCGTATTCCTGCTTCTGTGAAATTTTTTCGACAAGCACTGGAAACAATGGCAAAAGCTTCGTCGCGGAAATCAATTTTCTTCAAATACCAAATAATAGATTTCATGGGGTTGACTATATGATCCTATATAATGCAATTAATTATTAACTGTTTTTAGTCACATATCGATTTCAATATTTTATAAATTGTAGACTTTTTATAGGCTTTTTACTTAATTATTTTGATATATTATATTTCTGCATATTAATATGTGTGCCTATTTTTGTAATATACAGAATTTCTATTGCTAAATTACAGTGGCGTAATTATAGGAGGGGGAGAGGACAGAGAGGACTGCGGTCCTGGGTTCAAGGGGACTTAAAACTTAATTTTATTTTTAATTACACTATCCAATACCATTTGCCTTAACATTCTATAAGTCTTTCCAGTAGACCTCTATATCGAAAAATATAAATAACGTAAAACGTTTATTTTAGCAACTTTGATTGTGAGGTTTTCTTAAAAACGTAACATGGTACGCTACTTTTACTGTCAGCGCTAAAAAAGTTTATCAGAAATTACTTAATAAAATTTAAGGAGGCTCTATATCGACAAAAAATCGTAGCTGAGTTAGCTTAACAGCGCCACTGTTTTCTTGGAAATGATACATAATATAGAATTGTTTTTGGCAGTACAAATTCAATCCTATTGATTTCTGATATTATGTTTCTTTTTTTCTTTTATTTTTAATTGGTCCTGCTAGCTTAATATTAAGTTAGCATCGCCACGATTTTCTTCGAAATGGCACACGGTACAAAATTATCATTACTAGTACAATTTAGTACAAAATAAATATTAAAAATTCCGATAAATCCGATTTGTTTCTGCCAATTTGAACCTGTTAGTTTTATAAAATTAATTTAAGGCAAACCAAGATCTTATTTAGTCGATTAATGTCATAATTTGAAATATAATGACTAATTGCACAGTTTAACACTTTTTTGGGACTTTCTTCTATTATTTATAAATGTATAAAATGTAAGTATATAAACTATAATAGTAAGAAATAAATAATTTCACGGGATTGTGTTAGGGTATCAAAGTGCGTGATTACGTTTCTGTCCAGCAAAAAAATTTGGAAACATAATTACGTGGAATCTCCAACGCATTGTAATATAATTGTATCGTGATAAATATAAATTTATTTTATAGTTATAAGATAGCACTTTAAAGTGCTATAAACAAAATTTACAGAAAGTTTAAACTTTGGCCGCAAAAAAAGTAAATATGGCCAAAAATGCCAATTTTAGCACATTTAAACCTTAACTTTCTAGGAATCCTGATGTGTTAGGCTAATTCCGCAGCCGGATTCTTTTTTTCAGCAAACAAAAATCCATCGGAAAACACTTCGTTTATTCAGATCTCCCAAAAAGGTCCATTTTTGTATAATTGTATTATTTGATAGTTAAATTAAAAATAAAATTCCGTATTTCCAAATTTGTATTACAGTTGCATTTTACATTCTGCTGTTTTTGATACTCTGTTATTGTAGTAAGCTAAGATTTGATGTTTGGATGTTTGTGCACAATCCCGTTCGGAGAACCCGTGTTTACATTTAATAGCCGTGCGTTAAACGAGAAATGACAATCGTCACACATAACTAGCAGTGATTATCCGTTTGTAGCACGAAGTAGTGCATGAACATCCGGGTCTTACTTATTACGTACTAATTATTGTACCACATCAATATATTTTAAATATTTGATGAGTTGTGTCCAAGTTATTTCCATCAATTTACTATTTAAAAATGAGTAAACCACGTAGTGAGGTCCAAGCAGAAAATTAAACATTTGTCGCTTATTCGTGATAGTTTGTGGTGTTACTTTTTTCTTTTATGATATTATATTTTTAATTCACTTGTATTGTTTCTTATTAAAAGAAATATTGTGTATAGGTACACATAATTGGATTCTTATATTTTATGATATTTCAACTGCCTAAGTCTAATTTAATTATTAAAGAAAATGTATTACAACTACTCTTTTCAATGACAGGATCTTCAAAAGATCATGTCCCCGGGTACAAATTTTAAAATTACGCCACTGCTAAGATGTAATTAAGGGAGCGAATGGAATAAAAGCACAAAATTATACTTAAGCCTTTTTTCCGGAGATTAGCTTTTTTATATAATATTGATATAATATTGATCGTAATAGAGGAATATTGTAACATGCAACTTTTTAAAGACATAAATTCATTTGATACTGTACTTATTTGTATATAATAAAAAAATAGCAAGTTATTTTAATTTTTTTTTAAATGAAGATTTTGTAATTAGGTCTTTTGTTCTGCCCATCCCCTCAATTGAACATATTAATTGGCTGCTATTTTTTAAGTATTTATTATTTCTTTATCGTTCTTTGAAAAATATTCAGTATAAATTTTTATGCTTTATTTTGCGTAAGAATAGTCTCATTGTCAGTATGAGGAAAAAAAAATCATGACTGCGTATCTATTTTAAGATTGATTTTAAATTGCAAAAAGGAGACCCA
>NW_017305779.1:2463398-2469751 GCF_001594115.1 Trachymyrmex septentrionalis | reverse complement strand
TAATATTAAGTAATATGAATAAATAATAATGAAGTCATGATAATCAAAGATTTAATTAAATTAAAATACTTACTGAACTTAAATTTAAACTGATACATTGAGGGCTTTTATAAAAATTTTCTGAGGTCTTGGTGCTATTATTTGTTATCAGATATACTTGTTTTCCCAGCTTTTGCAATGTCTTTAAAGACTCCGAAGCACCTTTAACTGGTTTATTGAGTTGCCATAGGACTCCTGAACAATATTATTACATTTTGCAAAATTATTTATTTATTATTTATATAATTTAATTTATTTAATTCGAGAAAATGTAATCACAGATACAGACATGTACATAACAATAATAAAAACTAAGAATTACCGAAGAATTTATTTTGTAAAACTATTATATTGTAATATATACATTGACAAGGATAAAGGACTATTAATTTCAAAATAATAGTATAAGAATATACAGGGCATATAAGAGTCATTAAAAAATTATAGTTTAATGATCAAATACTCTTTTATTATCAATATATCAATGATTTATGTACTATTGTTCCTTCTTTCAAAATCGATTTTTTTCTGGAATGTTTTAATTCTTTCGCCTTCAATTTATTCTTGAAATAGGCGATGACTCACCAAATTTTTTAGATACAATTATAATTAAAGAGAAAAAATTAAATTTTGATTGGTATCACAAATCAAACTTTTCGGAGAGATTTTTAAATTTTTTTTTCAATCATCCTATCTCTCAAAAAAGAGGGATAATCATTAGTTTGGTAGATAGAGTTCTCTCTCTCTCTCTCTCTCTCTCTCTCTCTCTTATTCTTTAATTCTGAATATCACACAAAAAATTTAACACTTTTAATCGAAATGTTATTACAGAACGACTATTCGCTTAAATTCATTTTTGATACAATAAACAACAGAGTTAAAAACATTCTACGAAAAGGAAGAACGTTACAGAATCGTTTGGATAAAGAGAATATAACAATTGCTCCATCATGGTTCACTGTCTTTTATTTCATCTTTGGCAGACAAATTTAATAAATTTAACAGAGACGACATCAAGGTTTCTTTTTATAGTTTTAACAAATTATAGAAATACATTAACATACATAAAGATCACATTTTTCCAAATAATGTACTACATGTCTACAAGATCATGTGTAATGATCTTGTAGACTACATTATTGTGATGCATCATATATAGAACAGACGGGCAGACAATTAAAAACAAGAATCACGGAATAATCAAAATCGAATGCATCATATTCGTTAGAACACGTTTGCCCGATGAGTAATAACCGAACATAGAATGCAATACAAACATGATTTCGATTGGAACAAAATATCCAAATTCTAAACGAAGAACCATATTATAATAAGCGTTTGATTACGGATATGTTAAATATCAAAAAACTCCGCTCAATCATGAGACCGAAACATGTAATATCTAATATGTATCTATTTTTGTTTAATTAATTTCAGAGTATTATATTTTTTTTGTTACAATTTTCACGCTTTATAATTTTTAAATTTGACTTTTATATATCTTGTATATTTATGTTGTAATATTTATATACACATATGTGTGTACATATACAGGGTGTTTCAGAAAGTTGGCCAAACTTTAAGAGCATATTCCACTCATAAGAATGAAAAAATGTTATATAAACATGGGTTCGGAAATGTTTCCTTTCCAAGTTATAAACATTTTTTTATTTTATACTTATATCTATATTTTATTTTATACTTGTATCTATTTTTTTTATTTTATACTTATATCTATATTTTTATTACAGAAAATATAGATTGCTGGAAACGATTTCCTTCCGCATCGATGCATGCTTCGCATTGACATCGCATTGACATCGATTATCGATTATGTCAATGCGAAGACGTTTAAAAATTTTCGGAGTACTTTGTATTTTTTCACGCGTAGCGATAATACAATTTTGGAGTACTTCCACAGTAGCAACAGGAGTATCATACATGAAGGTCTTAAAATATCCTCATAAATAAAAATTACGTCAAAGCGAGACATGTCGTCCGATGTAAATACGTACAATTTAAATAATGTTTATAACTTGGAAAGAAAGCGTTTTCGAATCCATATTTATATCTTTTTATCCTTACAATGAATGGAATATGCTCTTAGAGTTTGGCAAATTATTTCTGAAATACTTTGTATATATATCGTATATTTATGTATGTGTGTGCATATGTATGTGCGCATGCGTAGTCCTGAAATTTACAAATCAAAATGAACAAGAAGTTTCGAAAAAATAAAAATAAAATTTTATGAAAGAGATATATGTTATTTTTTGTTCCAAAAAGGAACAAATTATAAAAGTAGCAAATTTTTGTTTCGTTCATAGTTTTGATACGTGACTCATTTGCAGAAATGACGAAATGATTTAACCATAATTTATAATAGGCCAATTAGAATCTTTATGTCTCAGAAACTACTACTCGGAATGAAAATTGACAAATACTTTTATAATTTATTTTCTCAAAGAACATTTTTGTGTGATGTTTTGATTCGCGGATTTCGGAATGTTCTGTATATGATATCTATATTAAAATTTGCACAGTGTATAAATCAATAACTATAATTCTTCAAAGTTCTTATACAATTAGTCTTTTAATTTTAAATTTTTTCAAAATTGATAGCTATACATTAACGTAAATGTATTTTATGTTTCTACAATTGACACGCATAAAACACACACACATATAACATATTTATTAAAAATGATGAAAATTAGAATTTTATTGCTTACCGTCGATGTCGCACATCACTGTATCAAAGGATGTTAGAAATTTTTGCAATTGTTCAGTCGACAGCTTGGTAATATCCTTGGTCTTAGACATGGTAAGTCGTTTCGTAAACAATTTTGAAATACTATTATCTTCGTGAAGGTTCTTCGATATTGTGGACCAAATAGATCCTATTTTCTCAGCAATGAGACTTGCTAAAACCTTAACTTCTTAGAGGCTACTTTTAAGAGTTGCACTATCTAATCAAAATATCATACTTGCAAAGAATGAGGATTACTGAGTGTTTAATTTTCGATAATATCGTTGGAGACGGGCATATAAGACTTATATGTAACGAAGTTTTACGTTATGTACGCTGCGACGTGCGCACGAAATAGATATATATATATATATATATATTCCAGATGTCAGCAACGATCACCTCGCTAAGCCAAGCCAAGCTTTGCGCATGCTCCAATTATGGATGCAGAAGTTGTAAAGCACTGTGTGTGTGTTTTGTGTGTGTGTGTTTTGTGTGTGTGTGTGTGTGTGTGTGTGTGTGTGTGTGTGTGTGTGTGTGTGTGTGTGTGTGTGTCGTGTTGTGTATAGTAAATGAGAAATATATACAGAGATCATGTGGAAAAGATGTAAGATTTATTCGTTATTATCATTATATCAATAAAATTATCTATAAATATATATATATATAAGGTGTTCCAAAATTTTTGAATCAAAATCGCAAGAAAGTTCTTGAAAAATAAGTTATAAAAGTATTTATTATTTATCGTTACAATAAAAATGAGTTATAAAAGTATTTATTACCAAATAATCGTACATAATAATTTTTAATATATATATATAATATTTGAATTCTATAAGATCACTATTGATTTTAACTGCATAAAATTAAACTATTAAAATTTTTTGATAATTATTAATATGATTTTACATACTGATTATACGTATATCAACGCCGTTAAAAATATTGAACATGACTATACATTAAATACAACTTAAAAAAATAAAAATCGTAAATTTAAATAAAATAAAGAAATTATTAGAGAATAAAACTATTATTATACAAAAAAATTGGCAGCATTGAATAGCATCTGTTGTTTGAACATGCCGTTAAAAAATATTTATTTTTAATTATAATTGAGGTTATATCTCAAAAATTACTATTCAGAACAAAAAATTCCAAATACTTTTATAACTTATTTTTTCGATAACTTTGTTACTGTGATATTTCGATTTTTTAATTTTGGAATACTCATAATAAAACGTTAATTTACCATAAACATAAATTTATAATGACTACTTTTTTTTTGCTAATAATGTAGTTGATATAATGATAATAAAATTAATTTCTTGTACATTTACGAACTTTTATTAAAATTTTTTTACTCGTTAGATTTTTATAGTTAATCATAAAATTTGTCTACTAATAATATATATTAAGACAAACAAATATTAAATGCAATAAATCACAAATATTTTGAGGTATATTATCAAGTATAGTTATGTAAAAAATTATGTTTAAAGTATATTTAAAATTGAGAGAATATACTTTGAAATTTCTTAAATTTATAAATACAAAAAAAACGTGATAAAATAGACATCTGGAAATTTTAATTTATTAAACTCAAGATTTAGAATTGCGTGCGAAGAAAAGTATAAGATTAGATATATATTGTATTATGCAATTTTATTAACATAAATTTAGTACCAAAGTAAACAATCATTTAAATTAAAATTTTAACAGTATTTATAGTCGGTTTTTGTTCTATATTAAAAATCTAATTACAAAATTATGTAGAATTTAAAGAATTTAAAATTATGAATTTAAAGATTTTTATGTAAAACAGATATTCGCAATATATTCGCTGTTATATAGTGAACTATGTTAAGATGAAATATGTAAGCAGAAACGTGATCTATGCAAATCAATAGAAAATAATAAAATGAAAAAGATATTGAGAAATAGTTTATATAAAAATTGTAATCAATTTTTTAAAATATTATTTATATTGTATATTTATTACAATTTTTATAAATAACAAATCGAACTCTTCTTATACAAAATAAATAATAATAAGTAAAGAGCAAAGTAAGAGTCGACGCATTTCTTTAAAATTACATGAAGAATATATTACAATTAACAATATATATTATAATTTTTATATAAACAATTTCTCAATATATGATCTTTTTCACTTTGTTATTTTCTATTGATTTGCATAGATCACGTTCCTGCTTACATATTCCATCTGAACATAGTTCACCGCAAAACAGCGAATGTATACCGACATTCATTTTACATGAAGATCTTTAAATTCATAGTTTTCAATTCTTCAAATTCTTCATAATTTTGTTTGTAAAATTACATTTTAAGAACAACAAAAATCGACAATAAATATTATACTAATCCAATATCATATATCATGTATCTTTACATTTTAAACCTTTGTTTTCAGTTCATGTTAGTATATATCATCAGAAACAATAGATTAGATAAATCTTTAACTTTTTTTTTAACTTTTTGTTCAAATAAATTTTTTTATCATAATCGAATTATGTTCAATATATTCAGCAGATTCTTTATTTGTTATTATTATACATTAATAATAACGAATATTAACACTTAAATAATAGATTATTTAGTTGATTTATAATATATATTATTTTAGTCTGTATATGTCCTATGTTTTTAGAAAATGGATTTTAGAATCTGGTGCAAAATTAATCCATTTCATTGGAGACGTAAAATATATTTTATAAAATGATATGGGATATTATATCTCAGCAATAGTTTTAATTATAATTACATAACGTGCAACTTACCTTTTCTTTTTTTATTTCTTCCTCTTTCGATGTTTTTTTATCGCTATTGGGAATAAAATAAATAGACTTAAATAACAGTCAAACGCCTTTGGGTTAATAGAATTTCAATTTATTAAGTTTCTCTTTTCCCTAGCCCTCAGTGTGTCTTGATTCTCATTTACAAAGGTATTATATAGCTGTAATGAGTAACTAATAATAGATAATAATAGTCGCAATCATAATAATTTGCATTTGATAATAATGACAAGTAATAATAATAGCAATCGGTGGTAACACATTAATATGGACAATCGCATCATACATTTAATTATCGTCCTCGTCTTTTGACGTATCTATGGAAATCATTATTAATTCCGTCCGCTCGTTCGGGCTCTCGATGAACAAAAGAAAAGGTATCTTACGTATTCACAGCGATAAGAGTGAAATGACTAAATGACAAATTTATTTATTTATAACCCTGACTAGACAAGAGATGAACCCCATTATACTCCTACATGGCGCGATTCGCCGCACAGCAATTCGCAGGCTATCAGGTTAACATTGTACACGTACATAGAAACATTCGTCGCGTAACAAGCATGGAAGCGTGGAGAACGTCGCCGTGATCGATGGATGTGTGTTTCGTAAAATATTTCTTGAACACTTTTATTCTCTGTAATAAGATATCCGATGCAAAAGGGCAAATCTTTATTAACATATTTCTAAAAATGATAATATATTAATATAATTCAAAATATATAAAAGAAAAATATATTAAATGATAA
>NW_017305779.1:2441787-2463333 GCF_001594115.1 Trachymyrmex septentrionalis | reverse complement strand
AATATATATTATACTCTAATATTATAAAATATTAGAGTATGTAATATCAATGTATCATATTCATAAATAACATATTGTATTATCAAATGTGATTATAATGTAGAATTACTATTAATTCCTATATATCATATTTTATCGCTTAAAAAAAATGTATATTTCATGATGTACATATGTGCAATTGATAAAAGGATAGTGATAAAATAAAAATTAACTGAAAAGCAGATTCCTGATAACAAATAATAATTTTTTTTACATCCGTTTAGTATTAAATTTAAATCGGCGATTATTTTTTTCAATTATTGGCGACAATTACGACACGTTTTTCACAAAACGTTATATAGATTTGTGAAAATCTATAATTTATATATTTTTTATAAATTACCTCTCCAGTGCGCATTAAGCCCGATAATTTTACGAGTTTTATGTAAATGCAATTTGTAAAATGGCTATTCTGAGCTAGCCAAGGACATTTTATTTATTCAAAGAAACTCGTGCGATGTAAGGAGAGATGGGAGAAGGGAGAAGGCTTAAGATTGGTTAACTGATAAAGCCTTGCATTGATGATATGACAGAGAATTGTCGGCAAGGTCGACCATTAGATAATGGGCCGACAAGTTTGTTATCTGTAAAGGTAAAAATCATCTCGTTATAATTGCAAATTATAATTATAAATATTATATTATTCTTGAATCTTTAATATGTTATTTCTTATATCTTTGAATATGTTATTATTTATCTTTAATTAAATAATTTAACTTAAAACCATAATTATTGATGACAGTATCATTTAGTTTTTTATGGTTTTGATTATACGAAAAATTATTATATCTAACTCTGTCAAAATTATTTATATCTCTAATTTTTCTAAAATAAATTTTCTGTTGATTATATTTTTATTGAAGCTTAATATTATATTTATCGAAATGTTAGATTTACTTTCGAATGAAGTCAGTTTCTTTTCTTTCTTGCTGATATTATCGAATAGAAGTGCACCTGTGCAAGAGTGACATAGCTTTTTTTTAGTATATCTTTGTTTTTATTTGTATAGTCATCCACAATAATGATGATTAGATAATCATCGCGATGGTCTTATAAAGATGGCAACAATCGATGTTCGATGTAGTATAGACTAGAACACAACAATACGCGCACCATTTGTTCTTGAAGATTCGCATGACAGATTTTCCTCAATATTTTTAAATAAAATTATATTATTAATCTAAATATATTACATTATAATGTAATAAAATATCTAAATTTATTACATTATAATGGAACGATCGGTCAAAAATTTATCACTGATTTACATAAAACTAGTACTGAATATATTCATTAATCTTCGCATAAGTTTAGATAGTTACATTGCAGATATACGCATTTTTAACATTTGCATAACATTATCTTAACAGAAGTATGTAAATATGATTATCTTGTTAAATTAAAATATTAAATTAGCAATTAAAATATTATTAAAATATTTAATTAAAATATTAAGTCAATTATTTTCAAAATGTGCATTCTGAAGATTTTAATTTAAGAACTGATAATATAGAAATATCAAAATTTGAAATAGTTTCAGTTTTATATAAGCGAATAATATTAAATATCAGTACTGATAAAGTTTGCGCGTTTAGGGCCATAATCATGTCTACTCGATATATGAGATACTGTATTAATTTTCACAATTGAGTTAACAATGATCTTTACTGAATAATCAATTTTGTTTCTCTTTAGTTTGTTACATAGCGAGTATAGAAATCATCATAGTTTAAATATGAAATTTAAATGCTTAATTTGTGTTTATATTGATTATTACTAAAAAATTGAAAATTGAAATTTAAACATAATTTTATTTGCGAATTTTATTCTGGATAGGAAACATGAATAATGGAATATTTATGCAGGAAACAATATTATATTTCAATGATCTGCTTTTGAGTTTTCCCCGAAAAATAGTGATGTTTACATTCTGATATATAAATTAACACGATAAGCAGCATTAGATCCGGCAGTGATGATAATGCCAATTACTGTCAACAAGGAACATCATTTAAGCGCCAATTTTTCTATTTATGAAATATGTTATTAACTTAATTGTTAATAGAGGATGATAACTAGTTAAAAAAAGACAAGTTAAATAATAAAGTTAAAAAGTTAATAACGTATGATTCAATTATTTTCAAATAAGAATTTTTAATTTTTAAATCAGAGTTGCTTCATTTTAATCATAAAATCAAATAATGATGACAAAAGTTTTATATTGTTTTTTACAATAAATATTTTAATTTTATTTAAAAAAAAGTTATAATATTTTTAATTATAAAATAAATTTACTCGTTTTTCATATATAATTTATTTTTTTTTTAATGTAAAAAAATTAAATTAATTAATTATGTAAAATTATTAAAAAATGATACGTAAATAAATTCAATGATTGTTCTAATGTAATACGATTTCATCTAAAAACTTGTTCCTTCGATTAACTTCACTGTAATAAATTATTTTATTAGATTCGATAAAATTCACAAGACACTTACACAATATTATATTGAATTTTATTGTACAGTGATTGCATAGAATGCTATCTTGTTACAATATTCTATATTTAGAAAGAAAAGTATATAATCAATCACTATAATCAATTAATTTATAGAGCTGATTAAAGATACTATAATATAATATTCTTCTAATAAAATTTAACTAATTTTGGAAAAAACTGGGAAATAAAAATTAAAAATAAGGAATGAAATAATAATAACTGTAGCATTGTAAGTAAAATAACAAAATAAGCAAGTATAATAATCATTGGCTCTTTGACCTACGTTAAAAATAATAAATAATAAGGAGCATATAGGCAAACTGCAAGATGTTATAAAACAAAAACAAATACTTAAAAGGCTATTTTTAATAAAAAAAGAGTTTCATTATATTAATGATTTTAATTTATATTTGATATCTTAGAATGCATTTGTTTTAGAGCAGTGATAAAAATTAATTAAATATATCTTACTTTGATGTGTTTGTAATGAAATTGTAATAGTATATTTCTTTATCTGTTAATTAAGGTAAATTGTTTAAAAAAATGAGTGATTCTTAGAGAAAGAATTATTATTATCTTTAAACTTTCAATATTACAAAAAGCTTGAATATGTTTGCGTAAAGACGTCAATATTTTGCACATCTCATCAAGTATTATCTAGTCTACTAGTTGTAATTTTTCTTATTATGTAAGATATTGTTGCAGATGCTTTTTGAAGTATAACACACGTCAAAAATTAGTTTCGGACTTGAAATTGAAATATTGTGTTCATGTTTATTGTGATTCTCCTCATTTTATTACTATTTGTGTAATGCGCAATGTTCGGCTTTAAGAATGAATTAGAAATAAAAATTTAAAAATTTTGACGATGTTATTCACAAACATTTTCCAGCACTTAACATTTAAAGATAATAGTAATTCTTTTTTTAAATCATTCATTTTCATCGAGAATATTGGATTAGTGCAAAAGTTCGTGCCCGATTTATTATTTAAACAGCTGCTATTTTTGTTAAAAATAAAATAATATCTAAATCATACTCTATCTGATGAGAGAATTTAAGTTTTCTAGAATATATTTTTTAAAATTGTGATGGTTTTGATAAAGTTACGAGCAATTAAAGTCAAAATTAATTTTATTTAATTTGCAACAACTCGGCAAACTCTAACAAAAAATTGTAAGAACATTTTCAAAAATCGATTTTGTAGGAAAAGTTTCAAGTTTTTACGATAGAGAGTCGAAAATTCTTTCAAATTTTTTTTTGGGCACGCTACAGATTTACAAAGTGAAAAAAAATTTATTTTTTTAGCTCGTAGTTTTCTATATGTAAAAATTACATAAACTCAAAAAATATAGCAATCATTTGAAAGTAGAGATTTCAAGCTCTAAAATCCTTTTTTAAAATTTAAATTTTGTTTATTTTTAAAATTGCAGCTGTTTGAATAATAAATCGGGCACAAATTTTTGCACTGATCTAATACTTTAGTTAACAGTTAGAAATATGCTGTTATCACAACTCCTTTATAAATATACCGAAGAAAAATATAAATTTTTTAAATTAGTTTTTATCGCCGCTCTTATAACTTTTATTACTGCTTCAATATAAAGAAACACTTATGCTCAATTTCTTCACTTCCAAATAAGTTGTGGATAATTATCTTTATGCAGGAGATATCTCCACTGTATTCTGGGATTTATCTCTTGGATTATCTAGTGATGAACAAATTGGGCATTATACAATATCGTATTAGAATTTTTTTAGAGTAATACACAGAATATCATCTTATAATAATCTATTTTTAGAAAGAAAAATATATAATAGGTAAATTCTTATATGATTGATTGAAAAAAGATACTATAATATTTTTCTAATATGGTTTAAATAATTTTGAAAGAACGGGGAGATCAAAATTGAAAGTAAGCATGGAATAATTTTACTATTTCTTTTTGCTTTTCAGCAAAAGCTAATTAAAATAACAAACTAAAGCTTGTATTAGCTTAAACATCAATTAAATTTTAATCCAACATTTTTAAATATAATAAATAAATTCGAAAATATCAAAAGATTTTAACTTTGAAATTTCAGAAGGTTGTTTCATCGTTTAAATTACGCATCAGTAAGAAATATAGAATCTTTCAGATTTAAATGTTTAATAACATATTTTGAGGAAAAAAATTGGGCAAAATTAGATAATTCCTTGTTAGTAGTCTTCCCGTATAATAGAAGACACGATCATTTCCCACTTCGCCAGGATAATAAGAACAATTTCCATCGATTTTTTGATTCTTAGCGAAAGTGATAAAAAAGTGAACGAGAAATAGTATAATATCGTTCTCGATAGTTGATCTTTTCGTATTCCATAATAAGAGCTTACTGGTAGTCGTTGTAATAGTTATTTGTGGTATTGATTAGACATACTATTATAATCAAACGTAACAGTATCTTTCAATATTAAATAGAGCTACGAAATTCCGAACGCTTTCGATTACTGTTAATGCTTAACAGTCTTGACAATCTTGACTATCGAGGGTGTTACTGATTGAATAGAGCTTATTTCATAATCATGGTAATATTACTTGCACTGATAGTAATGTTGATCATATGAGGCACACGTAAAGCTTTCACTAGGTTGCACAAATGACTCGAGTTCATCACCGTAAGGTGAAAATTGAACGAACATTTTCTCCTTAAAATTTCTATTCACATCCTCTCTATTCACATCTGAAGCCGATTATTATTAATCCTCGAGGGAAAGCCTGTCTTTGTTATATTTCCGTCCAGCTTCCAAAGTGGACCGATTAGTAAAATATTTTCATCGTTTGATATTTATGTCATTGATTAGGCTACGGCTAAAGATTATTTTATGTAAAACGTATTCGTGTAGATTGAGGAATTTTGGGAACGATCTTATTGACTCTTTACATAATGCAATGTTGAGTTCGCGAAGAGCATACTTGTTAAGTCTGTTTAAGGGGTTAAGCTCCGAGATATGCGATAATGAACGTTATGTACATAGAAATTCACTATGATACGCAAGTCTGACTCTGTCTATCGCCGTCCTGATTTTAGGTACCGATTTATCTATCGACCTATCTACCTGATTTATCTCTCTAAAAATATCACTTTACTAAATGAATTTACAAATTGCTAATCTGAAGAGGCCGACATATTCTCAAGTGCAATTCTCATATATGAGGTCAATATTCGGTATATGTTTACAATCAAAATTATTTATTTGTTATATAGAATTGACTCGAACGTTTGATTGATGTTTTTAAACTTTTGAATATTTTACATCGATGATTTAATTGTTTTTGTGATACAATGTGGTAATTTCTTTTTTCTTCAAATAATTACAGCCATGCCTGTAGACAAATCGAAATAATTATCGCCGTTTAACAACTATTGATTGTGCACATATAATTTTCACAAAATTCGTTTTTGATTAATTATTATATACAAAGAAGATCTCGAAATCGTACAAAAAGTTTTTGTAAACAAAAAAATGTCTCTTTTTGTCTTGGCGGCGAGATTTCTTTTCCATTTTTATTTCGTGGAATAAAGCTGTATTATTTAATTCAAATGCACGTTTTTTAAAACAAGAGATCAATCTGTGTTATTTATTCATTGACTTCATAAAGTATGTAACACTAATCATGTAATTGTTCTCCATCGTCAATTATCATTTATCGATAAACGTTGACGTTTCGAAAATGATTTATCATTTATACTTACATATATGTTGATAATAATTAAGTCACATGTCTACTTACGTTGTAGACAATTGAATACTATTCGAAGGGCATAGGGCAAAAGAATAAAAAATTTTTTCTCTGTAATTAGCATTTACTTGGAGGGAAGATAACAATAAAATATTTAGACGAAATAAAATCGTAATATAAAAGCCAATTATAATATTAAAAAGTTAATTTCTTAAGATATTAAATTCGTATTGTAGAATAACTTATTTGATATGTTTAATAAATTACATTTCTTAATGCTTAATTATATGTCAATGATATGAAGAAAACTGATTGCGCAGTCAGATGATATGATGAAATAATAATTAAGCAAACTATAATGTTACAAATTTCTAACAGAACGTAAGATTATAATTTTACCACCATTCACTTGTAAATATTCAAATAATAATGGCAGAAAAATCCTGTGAAATATCAATTGTATCTCAACGGAAATTCTACAAAATCGGTTATATTATTAATAGTTACTTGAAACGTAAATTTTTTTTAATAACAATTCACTAGTAAGAGCAACACGAAATGGATTTTTAATCTGGATTTACCTATGCCCTTCGCGATAAGCATCGACTACATTCATGCATATCGCGCCGTTCAAA
Source organism: Trachymyrmex septentrionalis (assembly GCF_001594115.1). Taxonomy (NCBI): domain Eukaryota; kingdom Metazoa; phylum Arthropoda; class Insecta; order Hymenoptera; family Formicidae; genus Trachymyrmex; species Trachymyrmex septentrionalis. The sequence goes on along the minus strand of NW_017305779.1, from coordinate 2,456,438 downwards.
TTGGAAATATTTCATCAAAAAGAAAATGATTTTTGTAGAAAATGTCGCAACGCGAACAACATTATTTTTTAACACCTGTTCGACTATCCTCCCTTTTTCCCATCATTTACTCCGTACGTAAATTCGTACGATTCAATTTCTTTTTTTATCTTAGTTGTAAATAACTAAGATACAATTAATCGTTATCGATTGTTTCGCGCAGGTGCGCGCTCTGGTGTACGGTGTGTGTCGTGTATTTAATTAATTATAGTATATTTTTGTCGTTCCTATATGGTACTATATATAACATTACAGAACTATATACAATCAGAGTAACAGCGTTATTTATTGTTATTGTTATGTTATTATTAATAATATATTAATAATGTTATTATATTATTATAATTATTATTATACTATTATTCTTCTCATTTTTCTTTCTAGCCTAATTCTTCTTTTTCAACAGATCGACGTATTCGCGTCTTCACACTATGTTGCTCATGCGTATGTACGAAGTGCTTAAGGCGCAGAGCATAACCCGTTATATCCCATCATGTAAGATTTGTTAATAGAATCTGATAAAAGTTCGTGAGATTTCGCAATACGAGTCAGTTATCTCGTTAATTTAACGGTTAAGTTGTTTTAATAGTTTACTATAGTACACACTTGTTATTTAATATATAAAATAAGAATGAAGAAGAATTAAATCAAATAACTCTGTTTTCATTCTATTATTTATTTTATTAGGATAATTAAATGATCTTAATGCATCTCGAACTATCTGATTGAAAAAAATTTGATGCAAATCTTACACGGGAGTGTTTGAAAAGAGTGACACTATCTTCTTCTACTGACAAATCTATCACTTTTCTATTGACTATTTCAATTCCGAAAGAATTTGATTTGGAGACATAATGGGTTATCTCTAGTTTTCAATCGTGTCTATGTGTATCTATGTGTGTCTCGTGTATCGTTTGACGTCATTCATATTTTCTCAGCTCGAATTTCTCCCCGTTTTGTCCGATCTCACCATAATCGCGCATTGTCTCTTCTCTTTTTTCTTTCGGAAATTGCAAATACCTCCGTAATTTTTTTAACTTTGTAAATTACGAAAATATTGTAGTTATAAGATAAATATATATAATTGTAAAATGTGACATTTTTCTTAAAGACAACTTGAATTTCAACTCCATAAGTTATTTACAATTATTTTGTGATTGTTTTATAGGTAAGTAGCTGAAATTGGTTGGATAATAGTAAATCAACTAGAACTAGCAAGTAGCCTAGCGAAGTAGATGATTCAGAGAGTACAAGAAGAACGCAGAGCACAAAGAAAAATTATCAAATCGTAAGTAATCGTAAGAAATCAAGCAAATTAGTCAAAAATACTAGTTGGATTTGTTACAGTTCTCAGATTATATTTTAGGTTTCTAATTTTTAATTAGTTCCGATCAATTCTGCCAATAATATCGCATGTCATAAAAATTACATAGAAAACGCAAAATTCTCAATATATATTTAAATACTCTACAAAATAAAAGATAAAATAAAAAGTTTAAATATTAAACATTCTTTTGCATCAAAATAAATAAAATATTTTGATAAAATGATATTAAATTAACAATAAGTTAAAATTTTTAACATATAAATAAATTCTAAGATATAAATAAGTAAAAAATTGTTCTCTTTATTCTTTACTTTATTCTGCACAAAAATCCTATTTATCAAAATATTGAACATTGACAAAAAACTTGTGACAAATAATGGTCCCTATTAATTTTTGCGAAGCAAACTTGATTTAATAATTTAAAATATATATATTTAAGCAATCAGAATCTGTACTAATAGCTGTACGATATTCTGTGTCTTACGACAAGATAATGGTAAAATAGTATTCCAAATTGGCAGTATTTTTTAAACTTCTAAAGATACTGTCAATATTGTTCGTATTGTTTTGTATTGTCATGAGTAACGTAGTTGACAGAAATTTGATTAAGCGCTTCTTCATATTTTTTAAAAATATTCTCTGGATAAATATTGTAATGTGTGATTATTTCATCGCAAAGCGTAAAGCTGACAAATTCGAGCCAGAGAAATAATGTCGACGCATTTTTCGCGATCTTTATCTTTTTTTTCTTCTCCTCACATATAATTGTCCGTCCGGCCATGAAGAAACGCGATGGCATCGCTTCGATTTAATTACTCGGTTACAAATTAAGCGGTGTTACTAGTAAATTATTGCACATTGAACGAACAATTACCGTTGAGTTCTCAGATACTGCGAGACTTTTTTTTCTCTTTTTCATGAACACTAATAGCCGCCTGGAGATTCATTAAAGTCCTACTTAATTACGAATTAACTCTCTCCCTTTTGTCGCTTCTCTCTGTTATGTCCATGTATACATGTACATTCGTACGTGTACTCCGTATATTCCGTATATATTTATATACAATAATATGAATATATATATGTAGGATGCCCTGCTTTTCTATCGCGTCTTCTTTCAGCGCATCTTTGATAATAAATTCAATAGTTTTCAAATTGCAATAACTAAGATGACAAAAATTTTTGTTTATAATGTATGAATATTTTTTGTTATATTAATATTTTTTACTTTAACGATATTTTTTTATTGAAAATGTAATAGTAAATATATAGAAGCCGTTTTTTAAGTCGATGAAAGAATTCGCGAATGAAAGAAACGGCATAAGTAGCAGAGCCACTCCGTATATGCATATTCATTTATTTATTTATTTATTTATAATATATATATGTTTCTTTCATTAGTGCCTATTTATTGTTAGTCAAGGAGGAATGTAGTCGTAGTGGTCATGTTGGGTTGAGCGAGATAAAGAATCGAGCCAGCCGGTACGTTCATCGTCCGATATCTGACTGATATAACGGGAGACCTTATAATTGGCACGGTGAAAAAGTTGGTAATTTTTCCCATGCATCGCTCGGAGTTGAATGATTACGTTTCTAGCTAGGCCCTTCTTCATTACGGCTAAGACGTAATCCCTAAAATTAGGTGGGCCAAGTGTTATCTCGTCTGCTCTCGCGTCCTCGATTATCTCGATTATACATAATTAACATCGCTTAGGCTATTGCTCGTAGGCGAGTTGCAAATGCTTAACTTCTGGTTCTGGTTAATTATTATTCGGCGCTACGCTCAAATCATGTAATAGTTCCGAATGTCTATTAGATAGTGTCTATGACGTCAACGATCAACTCGCGTTTACGCGTTGATGCGAATCGTGGATGTCCGTGTTTAGGGCTCTGACGGATTTTGATTGCTCTGAGATCTGTGAATGCGTAAAATGATGCGGCAGTCGGTAACATATTAATGACAAATTGCTGAAAGAAAGAAGAGAACGTAAATGACATTTTCAGAGACTCGATACTTTCTATAATTATCATTAATTCGTTATATTAAATAAATAGTGATAACAAATTAAGTTTTCAGGGGAATATTTATATCATATATCTATATCGTGAATTCAATTCACGCACGCGCGTTTTGCTACGAAAATTACTTTACGTTTAACTCTGCAAGAACCAACTCTATTACAAATGCACAGTTTGCGAACGGGTGAAATGCTGGAGAACGGCAGTCTTTCTGCGGAACTTAGCACCGAGAGAACTTAATTATCCAACGCAGACAAGAGGTTAAAATCCGTTAATTCCTCGCATTTCATAGGTCGCAAAATGCACGTAGGAAAAGTCTAGCATAGCCTTCCGTCGTTTGAGAACTTCGGAGTAACGGACATATTTGATTTTCACCTCGTCTGAGGGCAGGAAGGATCTAATCTTCCTCGGTACGGCCTTTTAACTACAGTATGCAATACATCTACAAAATTCGCTTTTTCAATTGACATTAATTGCACTCCGCAGAAATTGTTTTACAACTGATATAAGAATCGAACCGTTTATTTAATTGTCACCTATCACTCTTCATTCGGCGTCTTAAATGATGAACGATTGCCACGTAATAATGTTAAATCTTTTATTGCCACACTGAGTTATAAAGCCATTGTCTCTCGGTGGCGCATTCCGACACCTCATTCGACAGCCGTGAATCGAGCATAGGTCTGCCACCTGCAGGATGGCTAAGGATAATGTGGGAATCGGATCGAGCCGAATCCTTAGAAGATAGAACTGAATTCTCTTCGAGTTTTTTTTAAGGATCGCGTCTACCCTATTATACTTAAACGTACTCTCTCACACAAGCGTAACTATTTTTATCGCCGAATACGCACGCTACGATGATTGTATATGTTCCGGGGCCTCATATCGCTTTATATTGTCACGAGATATGATCCTCCATAATGGATATTTCTAGCGTAATAGAGTCACCCGCGTTGTCATCGGTATTGACGATTGACAGTCGGTGCGTTCAGTTTCGATTCGCGGGAATTACTCATATATAGTACATGGTATAATATAATACATACGGTTTACTTTTTTTATATGTATATTGTATGTATACATATATATATATATATATATATATATATATAATATATACATATAATATACATCACTCTGTGTGTGTCCTCCCCTCCGTCGGGGATCAATTCCTTACGACAAACATATATATCGTCCCTGCTTTGCCGTCGTTTACGTACATACATACATACAAATGTTTATGTGGTTTAGCGGAACATCAACAATTTACTTTATAAGGCCCAAATATTGTGCGCTACTTGTTCAATCAAATACGCGAAAGGAGCTTCCTCTGCAAAAGCGAATCAGCGCCCTCGGTTCGCTCAATGATGCTCGATCCACGGAGGACGCGTGACACAGTTTCAATCGACAATCGGTGCCGAAAATCAACATCATTAAATAGTTACTACGAATCTATCAATTCGAGATATTTCTGCTTGGAGTATTTAGAAATTTTCTGACTATACACGCAATTATTTTACTTATTTGATACTCATATCGTTACGTAATTATTTATTGCACTTATGTGCAATCTTGATGTGAAAATATGATGGTACAATGTTTACGCTCGGTACGATCAAATCAAGTGAAAATGTGTGAATTGCAAATTATGCAATATTTTTCATTCGCAAATTAATAACCAATATCAATCCTGTAAGTTTCACTAACAATATTGCAATTGTTGCAGTATAATAGTTATGTAAGGAGAAAACAATTGATTTATAAGTAAATTTTATTCATTTTTAAATTTCATACTACGTTACTCATGAAGTTCACAAAAAAATATATATAGCCTTCAACTCTCTGATGTGTGAACTCTCATTCACTCTTATGTAAATACTTTACTTATTAATTCTAATTTATTCGTATCAACAATACAAAGTTCTTTTGTTATATTGTTATTTATAATGTACTCTAGGAGGCGTAAACAAGTTTTGTAAGAAGTCAATATTCAGGTAATATGTCGCTGTTAGCCAAAATTTACAAATGGAATCAATTCAGATTAATTTGCACTTTCGGTTCAGTAGAGAACCACATGCTATTGTATTCAATACTTATTGCATATTTATTATATTTAAATTTGCAAGCTGATCATCGTGCGTAAATCTCTTTATGTTGATCTTGAAAGACATTTCCGCACCGATTATCTCTCGAAGAATGAGTAGCATCTCAACGTTCATTCGGCGACGGCGACGTCACCAGCTCGAGCGAGCGATTCAAGCGGAAAAGCGATCGTCCTGGACGCGTACGCGCTCTCAGCCCGATCCGCGGCTATTCTAGGTCCAGATGTCAATAGGTGATTAGGTGATCTCACCCGCAAAAACGACTCGATCGCAAACAACACGAACCTGACAGTATCAGCGATTTCGATCTTAGCGTAAGAACCTAGAATCTAGCTGGACTAGGATCAAGGTCAGTGATGCGATCGTCGATTTAGTTCCATTGACGAGGCGTTGATCTCGGAAATGCCAGACAAATTCCTAAAACAGGTTCCAGAAAGAGGAACAAATCTTCCTCGTGGCACCGATTTCCTCCGCAAATATCGCCTACATCACCAATGATCCCCCGTACCTCCTTTTCGCTAACTATTTATTCTCATTTCTCCCTTCTTGCCGACAATGTAATAGACAGGCAACGTGCGTCGGACGATTATGAGAGATCCTTCGGGTTTCCGTTCTGGAATGCCTTGCCAAATGTGTCGCGTTCGTTCTTTTCTATCTTCCTCTAGATCCACGGCCCTCAAGTAGCGCTGTCAAGGACAATGGACTTCCTACTGTCCTTGCGACGGCGACCAACCAGTTGGCGGATAGGACTTTGCACGGGGACGCTCGCGGGCGGTAGATCGGGCTCCTCGTTCGTTGAGGTTGCCAAGACCACAGAGAGAGTCGATGATGACGACGAGGAAGAGGAAAAGGCGGTGGCGGCACCGCCGTGATGATTGATGGTGTTCGATGACTGGCCGCGTCGCAACAATGTTGATCTGCCGCCGATGGACGTCGCAGGCGGTGTTTTTGTCGTCGTCGTCGTCGTCGTCGTCGTCGTCGTCGACGGCGCCGCGGACCGTTCTGATGCCGTCGACGACGTCGTCGAACCTGCAATGAACCGCTGGTGTCTCGTGGTCGACGCTTGTTGCTGGTATTGCTGCGATCTGATGGCATAATAGGCCACGTCTCTTTGCTGGGCTCGCGACATGGCCAAAATGTGCGAGCCCGTTGCGTGATCTTGCCTGAGATCGTGAGGGTTGTCGTTGCTGATGCTGGAGGATGACGAGTAGTGCGAGGGCGACGAGACAGGAGAAGTGGTGCTCGCAATGGAGGAAGTGGTGATGGTGCGTGTGGTGCCGGGTGTGCCAGTGACCGCTGCTGGTAGAGCTGCTTCCGGTGCACCGTTGACCAGCGACTGGACCGCATGGTCCGGTGGATGGCGTATGAGAGACTCAGGAACAGCGATTGAAGAACGTTGCTGTTTGTTGTTGCCCAAATCGCCAGCGCAGCCATAATCGTAGCTGCAGCAAAGCTGCCCGTCCTACGAAGAGGTTCGTGGGAGACTGGGTTAGCCACGGCGGAGAGAATTTTTTTTTCATAATTATTGACTTGGTTTGTCAATTCGGGATTGGAAAGTCTTGGCCAGCATGATTCATGAGAGAACTGGCACCGTGGTAAAAATGATATATTGAAAAAATGCAAATATAATATATAAATGATGTGAGCATGAAGTTGCTTTGCGATCGTGAACCGGTCGTGTGCTCCGAACAAAAATGAATATTTCTTTATATTATAATATATAGAATTATTCTTTGCACAGTAATAGAATATCATGGCGTCTTATACTAATTTATTATTTAATTAAAAAAGATATTTTTGCTATTCTGATATTTACAAAGAGAGAAAATGTTTGAATCATAGTAGTTACATAATTAACCCATTTCTTATACCTTTTACAGTATTAGAAATTTTATCGATCAGATTATTGTCAATTTTTTGCTCATAAATGACATAATTTAACGTACTTTGTGTTCTTGTTATGTACACATATTGAAGAATTTTTATTTTAATAATAAATGAATTAAAATATAAAACGGAATCTTTTATATTTTCCTACGTACGACGTTAACAAATGGGTTAACTATCACAATTACTCAATGTACCAAGACTTTCCAACCTGTAGTGAGGCAGGTACTTGTGTCCATAGTATGTAATTCATTGTTTCGTGGAACAATACCGCATCAGTTCCGCCGTGGCGAGATAATAAACCAACGTGCAAGTTTCGACCCCCGCTTTACTTCCCTTGAAACTTTCCTTGCGACGTTCCTCGCACCCGCACTGTCGGCGTCCTTTTCTCTCAGTTAAGAAGACGATTTGTAAGTGGTCATGATCACAATTACAATAACTGTAAGGACACTCATGCTGACATTCGAAAGAGGGCAAAACAATGAATTTCCATAATATGTCTTTGATACCCGACGACAAATCTCTAAGTTTCCACTACTTTCCGCTACAATCCTGGCAGGATACTTTTAGGATGTATACATATGTGTACACAATACTTACATTGACGCTCATTAATATAAAATAATATTCTACAACTCTCTAAATATATATCTATATATTTTGGTAACAAAATTTTATTTAAAATCTAATAGAAAATCTAATAGCGAATTCGATTGGCTGCACTCAGTGCGCATTGATACACATTAAAGCCATCGTACACAAGTAATGTAAAATAAAAAAAAAACATATTAATAAATAAATATAGAAATTGATTAAATCATAAAATACTCAATTTTATTGTACTGTTGCGCCCGCGCGGCCAATTTATGAGATCGCGCTCGCGGATGCGCACTGCCGAACCACCGAAATAAATAACATGAATATTAAGAAGAAATACAAAAAGCGTTAATTGATCAAGAATGCAGAACAGAACACCGCGAAAGATGTAAGATGGAGATCGAGAGATACGTCTGAACGCGCTGACAGCACACATCCAAATCTGTCTATCTTGTTAGATAATTGGCTTGCTGATTTCGGCAACGCGCTCGCTTGCATATGCCATGGGCAATGTGGGCAAGGCATAACACTACTATTAGGTAAAATATGTATTTCATAATTCGAAATATTTGCATTTCATTTTTATACTCAAATTAAATCGGTACAAAAAACAACTCTAATACGCACCAGTGCTTCCAATCGAATTCGCCATAAGATTAATTCTTTTTCGTATAGCTTGAGCTTCTGTGCTATCCTCAGTATTTTATCTATTCAGATTTTGCATCTTTGTGCGAGTCACTTTTATCTTGCCAGAATCGATGCTTGATAAATCGATACAGAGAAAGAAAGAGACCTCTTGGTGCTTCTACCGAATCTCGAATGCAGATCAGAGGAGGGTGCAGTGGAGGCTCAGGTGCGACAACGACTCTTTTAAAAAATAAAAAAAAAAGAAGAAAGAGAGAGACGTACAAACAAACATAATCGCGAATCCAAGACGCAGTCTGTATATGTGTGTGTGCACATGTATGCGTGCGCGCGCGTGTGTGTGAATAATGTATGTAGAGTGCAGCCACAATAGAAGGAATAAGAAATCAGGTGTAAGAAATAACGATTTCAACTTATATGAGAAACCTAATCTACATTTTATGTATTCCGATGTATCCGATTTCTGATGATAGATTCACTGAGAAAAATGATCTGGTTGGATTAAATAATAATTCTGGTGGAAAATGGACGAATCAGAATTTTTTGGTTACGTTTATTAGAGTTCTAGTTGAGATAGCTAAAATTCTGATTAATATAATTATTCTGGTAAAAATAAGAATTCTAGTTAGGTTTTACCAGAAATATTTAAATAAATTTAATCTAATTTTTTAAATATTTTTTAAGAAATTTCTGATTCGTCTATTTTCAACCAGAAATTTTTTTCAGTGTTGAAATCGTCATTCCTTCTAATTCCTTCTGTTGCGGCTGCACCCTTACACGTGTCTGCCACCCCGTGCGCCATGCTCCTCGATCGACATGAGAAAGATCTGCCGACCGAAATCGCCTTTATCTCTTTTATCTTTTTGCATGAACGACCGTGCGTCTCGGAGTGTGCGTAAATAAAAAAAAGGTGAAAAAGAGAAAAGTGAGAAGTAATGCGCGACATTGGGAGTAGGAAATAAAATATGTGAAAAGTGTGTGTCAACGCATGCAAATTTCGAAAACGTGCAATCGATCTTTCCACGGATAAGATACGCCGTATTCTCGTTCGATCCGTCGACGAATTTATTGTGCACGATACTGAACGATAAAAAACATGCAAATTGTTTCGTGCAGACGTTATTTTTAGTAATGTGAATATTTCAAATAAAGAGCTTCAGATTAAGAGCAGAAATGCGAATGCAAACGAATGGGCATCGTTAATCAATCGTCTATATAATTGGGATAATAAAAGTTAGCTATTAGATTGTAAGATAAGATCCAACACGATTGTGTAATAGTTCATAACTGTCAAATGTCGAACAGTCAGTAATTTTTAATGAATATATGAATATCATGGATTCTGTCGAACTAATTTCGAAATCTGCTACGCTCTTAAATCTAGAAGATCGTCAACGTCGCGTCGAGAACACTTTTTTTCAAATACGACCAAATGCACATGCCCTGTGCTTGTGATATATTTATATATTTTTCAACATTGTGTCGAATAGTGATAAAGCTTCTGCCCATACAGCATAGATCATTCCAGCAATATTGCAACATTCCAATATTGCAGTATAACGTTGTAAACGTTGTAGCAATGTTTCCATACATTGAAAAAAATGGTTTGATTGGATTAAATAGTAATTTTGGTAGAAAAAATGAACGAATCGGAATTTTCTGATTAAGTCTACTAGAATTCTAGTTGAAATAACTAGAATTCTGCTTGATATAATTATTCTGGTAAAAATAAGAATTCTAATAGATTTTACAGAAATATTGTATCAACCAGAATTCCGGTTACCTCAACTAGAATTCTAATAAATTTAACCAGAAAATTCTGATTCGTTCAGTTCCATCCAGCAATTTTTTTTAGTGTAAGCTTCTATGCTGTATGGATGGTGATCAACGTGCGGCGATTAACGTAGTACTGATAGTGGTCCTAATAAGTAGAATATAAAAAAGAAGAACAAAATTAGTAGAAGAAAAACTATTAACAAGTATCAGGCAAAGGTGCGAAATATAGAAACTTCAAAAAAGTGGAAAGCAGCGGGAAAGATAAAATATTTGAATTAACAAAAAGATAAGACAGAATTACTATGTAAGTAGACGAGAAGAGGTAGGGGAGAAAGGTCTAAGAAAGCACTCGAGCACTCCGTTAGTCGTAGTACATTAATCAGCACACAATAAAGACAGAAGAGAAGAGGCAGGTAGTAGAGATTATAGGTGAGGTAGAAGTGACGTGATTACCGATGCACACAACACGCGCTATTGCTCACCAATTGGGCGCAGTACGGCACCTGCAAGGATACCCATTGTTAGGCTACATGAGGTTAGTCATCACGGGCAAGATGGCGGGGTTAATTTACAACAGCATAGTCTCAGGCAGACAATGTTTTTCTGGCGCAATTCCCCCTTCTATATCCCTCCCTCGCTATTTATCCTATACGTGACCAGGACCTTTCTCTGTGCCACGTCGATCCATATACGCGATCGTCGCGGCTTAGAAGATTAATATGATTGACCTAGGCGCCAGTGGAATCACTCTGTCGAATTCCATTCTGGTGGTCCACGGCCAATCGTTGCCAATGTCACCCACTGATGAAACCGTGCCGCTGCTCTTGATTGAACGTGCGGCACAATGCTAGACTGTCGTCGACCGGCGATCTGGTGATCGCGGATCGGATCGACGGGGTCAAGGTCGTGGTACACACTCGATCACTGTGAGGTCAGGTCCGTTTTCTATTAATCGTCGCCGGGCGGTAAACACTAATAAAATGATCCATGCAGGGCCGACCCGAAGCACGCGCGATCGTGAGATCTCGGCTCAATCTCGGTTTGGCGTATATAGGTGATGTTACGGATTTACCATGCTATTTTTTATTAGCTAGAGATTAGTGAGAATTTAAGATATTTTGATGACGGTGATTAGGAAATTAATTATTGTTAAAAGCTTTTGGAAAAATCAAGTATTAAATTAATTATTAATTAATACGCGAACGTAACAAAGAAGCTAATTTTCATTAACTTTAAAAGAATTTTAATTAAATAGAAATTTTATTCAATTTATATTAAGAAAAATTCAAGATTCCAAACACTTTTCAAAGTCTGAAAGATAAAACGACACAAGTATGAAACATCATATATTATTTCATCGTTACCCTAATTATGAAAATTTACAAAAAATCAAACTTTATGAAAAATATGAACAAAAATAGGAACAGCGTGTGGGTATGTATATATGTACAAACTTAGAATTTACTAAATTTTGTAAACAATATAAATTCTAAATTATTTATATAATCATCCGTCACAAATCCCATATAATATTATTCTTTTATAGTTTCTGCAACTGAGGTTAAGTTAAGCGAAGAGTTCTGAGATACAAATATCTTATTTCATATTCAGGATGATAATAGGATGACGAGACGAGAGCGAAGCGTTTGGCAAAAAAGCGGAACAATGAGTTCTCTCGGAATTCAGAGTTTTTTTTTCTGAGATTGACGTAAATATATGAACCGGGATTCTCACGGCCGTGGCAGTATTCGATCGCATTCCATATCTATAATTTCTACACATATGAAGAGTAATATTTTTTCAATAAAAAGGAATTATTTTACGAATCATGCTCTTCTAGATATTTGATTACATCTGCCCAGAATCTGATTACGCCCAATTAATTGCAGCATTTTTCTTTACATTTCGTTATAAGATACTGATAATTTCAGGTTTTTTTTTTTTAGAAAAGGACATTAAAAAGGATTTAAATAAATTCTCAATATTTTCTAATATAAAGACTTGAATGGATTTAGAAGGAGATAATCATTTTATAATCTAAAAAAGATCTAAGATATAGATTTAATTAAAAAATCTAAGCTATATTTATTTCTCCTTTTACAAGGAGAAATATACGACGAACGCTGCCACGTGCAAGGCAGGCATTGAAAAACAAATAACATTTATCTTAGGCTAGCTTGGGGACGCCCCTGGATGTGTCTAATAATGTATAAAACTATGAAGTTTGAATAATTTACATTAGTGAGTACAGCGCTGAAATCGTATAATGACAAGGCTAGCACGACGCATTAATGTACGCCGAGAGAGAAGATAATATTGATTATAAATTAACAATTATAATAATGGATAATGTAAGGGTTCAATCGAATAAAAAATTTAAAGAATAGATAAATAAATAGATAAATTGTTTGATTATATTAATATGATATTATATATATTTTTATATTGTATATATTTTTTGCGAAATAGCTTTTATGAATAGTTTTAATTCGATTGATTAAGTTTTAGTTCAATTGGTAAGTTAGTTAAACTCATGCAAATGATAAATTAGATTTCAACATAAACATTATTCTTCTTTTCTCGGCATACAGTTAATAAAATTTTAGCGTTCAGCTTTGCAAAATCGATTCGCGTTAATACACACCGCAAAAACAAACGGCATACTGTACGAAAAAAAAGAGAACAGTCAGTATGTATGTACCTTGTACTATTCGAGGATTACCTACTGACGACAAGTAAAACAGACAGACAGAGAGTAAAAAGAGCGAGTAAAAGTAAAATGATAAATAGATGTTTGTGTGTATAATAATTTTATGTTTGTATGGCGCACAGTTTGATCGAATATGCTAAGAAGGTGGAAATTTTAATATAACAGATTGTAAAACGTTCGAGTATTTATATGATTCGGTAATTAAAGTAAAATTAATCTCTCATTGATTGAATATGTTTTTACAAGAAATTTTTTATCTTGAAAAAAAAATTATAACAATACGCAAAATTGACATGTAATTTAGTGATTTTGTTTAAAATGTTGGTGTTAGAGTAAACGATAATCATTCTACAAGTATATGAAAATAATAACGATGATAATGATGATAAAATGAATGCTAATTATCGTCGTGAAAGAAATGTAATATGAAACGAACGAAAATGAAATTGATACGATCTGCGCGTGTTAATACTCCGCCATGTACGTATACATATTCGATGGACGCCTGCACAGCGATTTTCTTGCATCTTACATTGGCATAGTACAGCGAGCGCAATTGAATAGGCACATGACAGATCCATGGCTAAATTGAGGCAATATTTCCTTTCATTTACTGACCTTGAGCTCTTGAATTCGCAAGAGAAGTGAGTGCGATGGGTACCAAGATCTCGTTAGGATGATCTGCATTTTAATGTTTTCATTATGTAACACTGTCGCGTTGTTAATAATTCAAAATCGAGAAAATGCATCATCAAATACTTTGACTAGGATAATCTTCTTGCACAGTCACAATTACTTGGAAGGCATGAAAAAATACATAAATTACATTATCTTATTAAGCGCACGTAAAAAATTGTTATTTGTGCATTATATACAATACACATTTTATAATAATTAACTAAAATTAAATAGAATAAACGCTATTAAAAAAAAGTTTATGGAAATGTGGAAAGGATTCAGCAGATTCTGCGGCGACCATCCTCACCGTCTTCTGTGCCCATGACGTCCTTCTCCAGCGAATTCCCCCCTTTATCCTATTCGTATCCTTCGGATCTCGCATGAGATCAGGTCAAAGACCGGCGATCGCGGGTCCTGCGATGTGACACGTCCGATCCTTCTTCTTACCTTGCACTCGCACGTGGTGCATTTGTCGTGGGGGTCCTGCCAGGAGCTGCCGCTGTCGTGGACGATGCCGGCGTAACTGCACGGCCGGGGACGACTAGGAACCGTGAACGAGGTGCCGTTCACCAACACCTCACGAGCGCAGGGATCATCCTCGCAGCGCGGACAACAATCGCCCTCCTCGGTCACGGGATTCGAGCAGGTCACCGGTGGACACTCCATCTGCCAGCAGTCTATTTCGCCGTACTACAAAGACGTACGATAATTCATAGAAAGTTCAAAATCGAACTACTGCCTTTTTTTTTATATAGAATCACATTTTCACGTACGACACTACGATATGAGGTTTGTGATCCGAAAAGATCAGTTGTTTAAAATATTTGTGTAATTCGTTTATTTTATTTACAAGTCTGTCGTGCGGACATAT
>NW_017305779.1:2400158-2441687 GCF_001594115.1 Trachymyrmex septentrionalis | reverse complement strand
TATATATATATATATATTGTATAGTTCGGTTTTATTACCAGGCATTCGCAAGTCTGACATTGGTATATCCAACGTTCTCCGCTTCTGAAGACTAGGTGATGGAGCTCTTGATGTCTACAGGACGCGGCGGGATTACATTGAGGACAACACTTGTCCCTGTGGCTTCCCGGTGCGCTGCAGTCACATACGGGATCCTTGCAAGTGATCACGCCATCTTGGCATGTGCATCTCCTGCAAGGATTTCCGGACGGTGCCAACGTGTCACCGTTGGTAACTTCCCGATCTTCGAACCAGCAATCTAAAATTATAATATAGTAGTGTAACAATTTTTTGTATTTTTTCGTACAATTCTCCATACAATTCTCGAGCAGTTTTACTCTAAGAGACGAATGTCTTGATTGTAGACGCGACGAGTGAACTCACTGAGTCTGCATTCTTTTCCGGACTCTTCCAGGTCCTTCGCCGGTGGGCATACGCACTCATAGCCGCCCTCGGTGTTGACGCATTTTGCGGTAGGGTGACACGTGTGCCTCCTCTCGATCGTTAGATCGTTGCACTCGTCGATATCGACGCACTGCGTACCCTGAGTGCTCTCATGCAGGGCGCTCCTGTAGCCAGGCTTGCATCGGCAGTAATACCAGCCGGGCATATTGAAACACGTGGACGATTGATGACATCGATGTAGATCGCTGGCACACTCGTCTAGGTCGAGTTCACAACTGTTGCCGATGTAACCGCGTCGGCAGGAGCACCTTCCAGGTGTCACGCATTCGCCACCATTCTGGCAAGTCTGATTGCACACAGCTGCAAAGGAAAAATACAGTTTTACTTTATATTCAGACTTTTTTTTACTTGAAAAAATGAAGCTACTGCGATTATCTTCTATCCCATACTTTTCATCAAATTTAAATTAAGATTTGATTTTTAATGCAACTTAATGCAATTTTATTATCGTTAGTTTAAAAATAATTTTTTTATGCGATTAACTCTCTTTGAGAACAAAAGAGTCGATTAATCAGTGTCTTACGGATAAGAATAGATCTTTTCATTTTTTCACTAGTTTGTCATAATTTCTGCGATACAATGTTGGAGAAAAATTAACATTTTTCACTTTAGTAAATCTACTTTTACCATTTCATTTGTTGATGGCATGAAAATATTCCGTTGTAATCGTTTGTGTACACACTCGCTCGAAGAATGAACGTTTCAATAAAGAAGATGTGTTCGAATTTCTTCCTACTTTCAACAATTTGATAGAATGTTCACTCAGACGTTTTATAAATTGTTTCATAAATTGCTCGTAATTATGTATAAATTCGTTCATAAAATGTTAAATATTTAATTAGATTAGAATAGATTAATTCAAATTAATATAAATTTCAGTAATAAAAATTATTATCTTTGCGTTTTATTACACAATAATTTGTTTCTTTGCTTAATAAAATTATTAAAATGAACCCAAGAAAAGTCTCAGAATAATATTATGAGTTGTCGCTTCGAATATATTGAGAAATTACTCATTAAAGTATGCTCTATCGATACATAAAGGCGATATACTGTACGTTTGCATGTGAAACCATCGCCGGTATAGCCGTCCTTGCAGATGCAGTAGTAGCTACCGTTAGTGTTCACACATGTGGCGTGTTCGTCACACAAGTGCTGACCAGTCGCGCACTCATCTAGCTCGGCACAGTTGAACTTGTCCATTCTATAGTAACCCGGAAGACACTCGCACGTGTAAGAGCCGATCACGTTGACGCACTTCGTGTTCGCGTTGCAGTAGTGACCATTCGATCCACCTTGCTGCTTGCATTCGTCCACGTCTGAGTGACCGAGACGAAAAGAAAACGTCATTGATCATATAATCAATGAAGTCATACGAATGCTCGTATTTAACTTATCACATTAAAAAAAAAAAAATTCGTTTAAGTGAAATGAAATTTCTAAATAAAATAAGACGTTAAAGAAGATAAGACGAATTTTTATTTAATATTATAGCAAAAATAGTTTTCTTATACAAGAATTATAATTTTATAAAATTTATATAAAACAAATTATAATTATATTTAATATTTGATGTAAAATAATGATGCTGAGGAATATTCAATATATACCATGTTTTATAAAATATAAAAAATTTATATAACAAATTTTAAGTAGCGACAAAAAATGTAACGATTCGTCTTAAAAAAAAGCACTAAACTTTATTTATTAATTTAATTAACAAAAATAGATGAAGTAAATTACATATTATTAAAAATAAGCAAAATAGAATTTTTAAACATTAATTTCCAATTAAATAAACCAGATAAAAGCTCAATGCAATAATTTTAGTGACGAATTAAATTCGCGCATGCTTTTTATGCGAGAATAAAACCCCAGACACAATGTGAAGGAATAGCGATAACGATCAAAATAACACGATTTTAAGCTATCAGAAATCGGATACATCGGATTACACAGTTTCTGATAAGCTGAAATTGTGTAATTTCTATCGTTATCGCTATTCCCTCGCATTGTGTCTGGAGCTTAAGTCCGATAAGTCCGGCGGATATACTTCACGCACGATTAATTATACAAGTTAGATAAGGGTTAGGTACCGTGACAGTTAAGACCATCCCCCTGGAAACCGATATCGCAATGGCAGGCATAGGTCGTCTGGAGATTCAGGCAGGACGCGTTAGTATGACACTTGTGGCCCTTCGCGCAGTAGTCCACCCCTGATTAAGTTGGGTTAGCCATGCAAATACGGAGGTTAGACGATTAGCGATTTAGTGGTTTAGACAGAAAATTGTCGCTTGATTTGACATTGGTATAACCCTCCCATACGTAATGGACATTGTAGTAAATTAATTAGATAACAGAGAGTAGCAAACTCTCATGAATTAAGGTTACCTTATTCTATTTAAACTAATATAAATATTTCTCTTAATATAACTGTTAGTTTATGATGAGCATGATATGATATATGCGTATTTATTTATAAGACCAGCAGAAAGGAAGAAGACTTGAAAGTCGCCAGAAAAGAAATTCCATGCATGAGAGGGTTAGAGCTGTTAATGACACGCAAGTTATGCGAATTGCGCTTTCTTTACTGTTCGCTCAAAGCTTTGTTGCTTTTTCATGCTTGCCCCATTCTTTCAATCCCGATATTGTAACGTGCGTTATTCAAAATTTCAAAATCCGCTAAATTTTAATGTCTGAAAATGAAAAATTTTGTAATGTTCCTTTATTTTTACAACGAAAGTTTGTGTCTTATAAAAAAGATACTCTGTTGACGAAACTATCAATTGGCTGTTTACAACCAACCTGTATAAAACTTCGAATATCTTGTTATTTTGAAAATATGAATTTTAAATCGTTAATATATTACCGCGTATAGCTTTCCAAACATGAAAACGTACCTGGGCAAAACTTGCAACATTCCTCTGCCACGCTGAGTTGCTCACTGGGTGGACACGGCAGTGGTGGGCATTTGGTGTCAGTGTCGATTCTCGTGCAGGTGAAGCTACCGTCGTAGCAGTTGCACTCGACGCACTGCTTCGGCGAGACCCTCTCGCCATGATCGTAAATTACGCCATGCAAGTAACATTGTCCTGTGAAGGCGAATATGAATGGCGAGATAAGTAACGTGAGGCACGAGACGGAAGCGGACGACTGAACGCGAAACACGCTACGTCAGCTAATCGATCAGTTGCGTGCGGGAAAGTAAGGGAGTAGATTCGCGTAAAAGCGACACTGTATTAGAATAATCGAAAGAGTTATTCTCTCCAAGGTGCCAAGAATTTATGCCACGTAAGCATTTTATTCCAAAAGCAAGAAATGTATGGAATATGAATGATAAGCTGTGCGTTGAGCAAAAGACGAATCCTAGATGTTATGGATCCTAGAGTCTTGCCAAAGCTTTAAAATTAATGATTTAGAAATCAATGGTTTAATAGAAGCTTCTTTTTGTTAGAAATTACCACAAATTGTAGAGTGTTAAGGAAATACATTTGTGAACTGTGATATGAAGGGATGAGAAAAATGAAAGTATAATATTTCACTTACTGAGACAAATTGGGCAACATTGTCCCTCAGGAATGATGGGATTCTTGCAAGTGACCGGAGGGCAAAACGTAGGTTTACATTCGACCTCGCCGTGAAGACAGGAACAATGTTGACAACCCTTTGACCACGATTCGCCGTCATCGTGGATGGTACCATTCACCCTGCAGGACTTTTGGCACTCGCACTCCTCTACCTTACTTATCCTGCCCTCTGCAGCGGCTAGCTGAAAGGAAGGATGTCCATGAATAATTTGTCTCATTTATATTTTATTGATAAAAGGCAGCAATGTGTTTACTACAAGAATAATTTTTAAAAAGTTGACGATTACTGAAGAACAGTCTGTAAGTAAGCATTATAAACATAAACTATAAAGAAACATTCCGCATAATTATACCATAAAATTATAGCAATACATATACCTATGTAACTTACATTTAATTTATATTGATCAAATCTCATAGCTTCGATATAAGAGTCTGTGTAAACGTACATAATTACTCACCCTACGAGTCAATTCATTGAGATTGTGCATTAGTTGTTCCACAGTATTCTGTAATATTGAAAATTGACCGCAAGTGGGACAAGATGAGTCGAGCTGAGGACACTGGGAAAGATAACCGTGAGGTCCTGCTATTAACTTGACGTCCTGTAAAGCACCCTGTAGTGCGAAAATGATACAGAAAGCTTAGTTAGAGGTGCGAAACCATCGTGTGTGAATATTAAGAGAAATATGTTTCAATTAAATCAAACAAAAATTTATGTTTTTACTGATAAAAATTAAATTAGCAGATATAAATTCTAATTTTTTTCTAGTATTCAAATTTTATGATTAAGTGGTATTGACTTTAAATAGAAAAGAAATAGAAAACAATACGGGAAGACTTATGCTGCAGTAAAACGTGCGGCTTCACCTTGAAGAGAAAGTGCCTGACGTTCCTCTGTCCTACCCAGAGCTGCAGCTGCGGTAGGGTGAAATTGGTGTCGGGTGGACCAGGTCTCAGCAGTCGCCTGTACAAAGGGTGACAGTCGACTAGCAGCTCGACCTGCGAGCCGCTTATGCTCAGGGCGACCCTGTGCCAGGCGCCATCGGCTAATCGGAAAGGAAACGCCTCGACGTGTACGGTTCCGTCGCGGCGTGATACATAATGAAGTCGAAGCTCGTCCTTGCGTCCGCTGCTCTGCAGCTCCAAATACCTAACGCACATTGCATTCTATTTATTGTCGATTCAATTAGACTTACATGATTATTCAGAATTTAATCTAAAACTGTCATCAAATGTAATGTATGATATATATTAAATGTTATTATTTTAACTAGAGTAAAAAGAACTATAAACTTAAGTATTATAGTTACGTCTTTTAATACTATTTGATATATATTGTGAACTCTCTTTCTGGTTTATTATTTTATTATTAATATCATAATAATTACAATAATAATTCTGAAATTTTACTAAGAGTATTATTCTAATTTACGTTATAATCTGAATTTACGTATCAAGACATTTAAATTAGCTGCCGCCACTAATGAACTGTACAGGCAACGCGTAATTAGATTTTGAGAAATTTATTGGCCTTTAAGAAGCTTATTGAGTTCTATATTAGTCATAGTTGCGGCACGTTAATATATGCCGTGCAATATATACGAGCGTAAGTCTATCCAATTTGTGTCAGCTAGGCGAAAACAGGTAGATTGTATTATCGAAGTATTGACGAAGGATGCAGTATTGAACTGAGTGCTCCTTCACTCTTGCTCGACAATTGACATACTAACTTCTTTTACAGCCGATGCATACAAAGTTATAAAGCTAAGAAGCAATTTTTAATAAAGCGACGAGACGAGAAACAAAATGCATATGTACAATTGTTGCCTGACAATCTCACCACAGCGATATTATTCAACAGTAAAAGCATTTTATTGTCGAGTAGGTAATAATTCTTTATCCTAGTTATATGTACCGAGTAATGTAGACGTCATTATTTCAAATATAAACGACAGCGGAATTATTGTGCTGTATGCATTAGGATATGATGTCATCAAATCGTAAAATGTAGAATATTCCACAGTTATTCGTGATAGAGATATGTCGTATTTCACTTGTAATTTCCAATAGTCTATAAAAGTATTTTGATCATCTCATATTTCACGTATAAATATGTACTTATATTTCGTGATATATTTTATTAAATAATATGCCCGAAAGATTTCTCTCCTCCACGCGGTTTATATCACTCTTAGCGTTTGAAATAGGTCACAACTCGTAGTTTGCTTCAAGTCCGAAATTCCCAAACGGCATTGCAAAGTGTTGCGGAGTGAATGGGAAGAAATTTTTCAGTATTTTGTACCTATTGTTCCCGTGTGCAAAGGCGACAATCGTCCCAGAATTGGCCTCCTCTTGACGCAGCGCGGCTGCTATAGTGAATTCCGGAACCCGCCGGAGTAGCGCGGCCGCCCGTTCGAAGTTCTCCTCGTTCAGTCGGAGCTCCCTCTCCTCGCCTGGAAGTAGTAAAACACAATGATCAGTGCGGCAAGACGGCTGACTGTGCTCCGCAAATCTTAACTGTATATTTTATAAAGCACTTTTCTCGTAGGAATCCGTATATGTAGCATATTCAATTCTTTCTAGTATTTTCAAGTTCCATCCTGTGCCTTAAATTAAACATATTCAAGCGAGAATATAAAGGTGTTCTGTATAGCTTTTACATCATTAGATGTATTATATATATGAAGATTTTTGGATGTTGAATGCATTCTATAGGACGGCATGTCGCATGTCGTGCTTGAAATCGATGCGAAGCTGATTTGAATTTTTAACCTGGCTGCTTTCAGGTAAGGTTGAACCTTCCGGAAAGCGGTCTGCCCCGAATTTAGAGCACGGCGAGCGATCATTATTTACGAGGCAATATTATGGCAGAGGATATGCTTCTCAGTCGCATAGTGAGAGGGGCGATATTGAAAAATAATGAAGAATTAACTAAGAATATATGTGTTCTTGGAAAATTTTTTTAACCGGAGTTGCAGTAGTTCTATTCACTTTGAAATTTATTGACAGAGAGTGTGTGCATGTTCATGTAATATAATTCAATGCTAAGAATCAATTATATAATATCGCTCTTTAGCAAATATCTTCTTGGACAGAAATATATAAAATACTGTCTATATACCAATATATTTTTTTCACTTAATACTTTTCTTATTATTTTTCACTTAATTTGAAATTTAAATGTTCACCAAAGTATTGTGTATAAGTATTGATAATATATATTTATTTAATTATTCAGTCTCAATTTATTTGGTATATATTTTTTTCACAGTATCGAGAAAATTTTACTAAAATTTTTTGTTATGCCACTTATTTTCCTCAGCGTCAATAAGTAACGGAGTAAATAGCAAGAGAATTCCATCCATGAAGTAATGAAATAACAACACTTTCAATATTACGTAAAATGTCATGTATTAAAACGGAACAATCGTTTACTGGTTGCAGTAATGCAAGAACTGAACTATCGACTCGACGATGGAGATTAGAGTACAGCGATGTAGGCCACCCCGAATTTTTGGAGAGTAGTTGGTCGCAGATTCTCTGCGCAACCGTTACGTAATCGTATTGACGCGAAAATTTTATTGTTTGTAACTTCCGGATCTAAATTCCAGTTCACGAAAACACATTTAACAAAATAAACAGATAGATTTAACAAAATGAATGATTCCGATGGCGGAATCACAAGTGGACAGTAAGCAAAATATTCTATGAATATATAATCGTTCTTTTAATATCGTTTTATACAATTTTATACAATTCACATGAGTTAATAATAGTAGAAAGCTATAATGTATAATTATACTATTTATTATAAACAAGATTAAGACCAATGTAATATAATTATATAATTAAATATAATGTATTTATTATATAATTATATGATAAATGAGAATATTATAAACTTATTTTATTCATCATAATTGTCATAAATAATTTGCGTTTTAAAAACATCTCAGAATGCAATTTACATGTTAAATATCGAAAGGTTTAGAAAAATGAAATTTATGTTTAATAGATATGTAATAGAAATAGCCTATCTAACAGACGTTACAAGAGTGTTCTATTTCTTCTCGCGGATACAAATTATAACGTATAATTGTAACGTATAATTCTATTATTACCGAAACACGTGATGTGCAAATCAATCATAGATATACTTTGTATTGCATATTCAATTAACACGTCGCGTCCGAATGGTTGCTGCTTGTCCGAGTAGCTATCCATTAGACAGATTAATACGGCCATTTGGCAAATTACATCGCAACTAAGCCACTGCAATCGACAATCCTACTCTTCGTCTATCGTGGTTTCAATATCATTATTATTAAGCGAATCGTGTAATGTGTCACGTACAAACGAGAAATCCCGCAGCTGCGCACATATAATCATAGGATGAATGTAATAGAAAATATCTTTCGGAATTGGGATTTTAAATTTACTAACTTCATCTTTTTTTTTTTTTCAATTAAATTGCATCTGCGGGTACAATTAAACCTAATAATTGAACTTTAAATCTCAATGTCGTTTATCAAATAAATCAGATAAAACAGATTTAAATTATAATTTTTAAAATAATTTCTTTTCAAAGACTCTTGCCTTTATTTCGTAGATGAAGATTCAACGGTCTATTTCCGATTTTAACGCGGCGAAATGCTTGTTGGTTTTTTTTTCTTTTTTACGAAAAAGGATCCTGTCCAAATAAGGGACACCTCATTACACGACTGCCGCATGTAAAATGCAGCGCAGTGCCGCTGGCTGGCTTCTCGCGACGCAAAGTGCGCTTCGAATTTCAGATACAGCGCCGGTGTGCATAGAGTAACCGGACACCCGACCGATAATAAAACGTCGGTACCTTTCTGCGCGTGGGTCTCGCCACCTACGACGACGGGCCGAAGGGCCGCCGATCCGCGGCTACGACGTCGTCGAGCAATTACGTACGCGCACGCTTAATTATAATGTAATACCACCGGTCTAGGCGACCGAAGGAGAAAGGTAGGCCGACCAGCGAGAAAACACCCCTACCAAGCGCTGCTCGCTCGTCTCGAAGAAAATCGTTCCGCGCGAATTGGCACGCACGAGCCAACCCTTGCACTCGAACTGACACGGGCAGAAACCATAATTTGACCGTAAAATTTTGTTTTCGCTACGCGAAGACTGGCTGTAGTTTCGAGCAGCGGAAAAATGATCGTTTCCTGTGGGGTAGTCAGGGTTATTTACCCTTTATATATTTGTGCGTTATGGGAATAAGCAAAGCATTCGAAATGCTTACGTAGAACAAAGTTAACAAATTTCCCTTTTTCAATTTCAATAAAACTCGATAAATTAAAAAAATGAAGTAGATAATCTTGATGCTTCTATATTTCTATTCTGCTATTTAAGCTGAGCTACCACAATTAGAAAACATTTATTTTCTCCTTTGCATTAAAAGTAATAATAAATTAATAGTAAAAAAAATGTTCGATCTTTAATTTCATTATTCGCATAATGAAATTTTTATATAATATTATTATCATTAATATAATATCATTCTTTTATAAGTCAGGGCAACCTATAAAAGTTACAATCGATAATAGATATTGTCTAAACGTGACAACGCAAAATTCGCGTGTCTCGATTTCATCAATTTATAATAGCATCGTAAAATATTTATATAACGATTAAATCTCTCCCGTACTCTATTTTTCTCTTTCTTTTTTTTCTCTCTCATCTTCTACGTTTTAATTCCACCTCGAAAATTAGATAAGTATCAAAGAGAAATATTTATTGCTGCGAAACTTTATTTTGTTTGGGATACCACAAAGAACAATTAATAAAAAGCTCTGCAAGCTTGATGATAAATAAGATATGAGGATTCGTGTCAGAATCTCGTGGTTACTTCAATCGAATTGCCGAAATCATCAAACGTGCACTATCCCTTATCCAAGCAGCACAAAAGAGGGTCGGTAGATCCTATTTTCTAAGTTCAGAGAAAACTCCGACACGTGTCGCTGTATATCATTTTGGTCCTTTGTCCTGCAGCAAATACTTGTTAAGATCCAACCGTTCATACGATATAAATCTAATCCTAAAGAAATTTCTTTTCCCTGTGTATCCATCCAGAATGATCGAAATGGGGTGAGAAGCTTATTGCATGCGACAGCGAAAGATAATATGGATATACAGGAAATAGAGCGAATATTTCTTCGTTGCTGTCAGTTTTGTTTTTAGTGGATAAAATCAGAATTTTTTTCAGGAACTTGATCTAGTTTGCAATAGATTTTTAATTATGAATCTTAGAATTAAATTATTAATATTGCAATTTTGAGTTCAATTTTATAAACTTTTATTGAACCATTGAGAGTGTTATTATATATTAGTATAATCGCTTTTCAAGCTCATTTAAAGTACAAGATAATTCAAATAATTTTGTTTTTATCTTTGACAGGATGCTTTTATTTTTATTAGAACATCAATCTTATCTTATTTATTAACTAAAAAGTTAAATTATTATTCTCAAATTGCGGTACAAATAAGTCTTTTATCGATTGTCAGCTTTTGAATCAGATAATAAGACTTCGGGGGAATTAAAGCAAACATTTGCGACGTAGGGACGCAGAGAAAAGAAACTGTATTACGATTACATCTGGTAATCCTCTAATTTGTGGGGGAGAGGGGGAGGAGGAGGAAGGGACAAAAAATTGTGCGTGCAAGAGCGAACGAAAAGAGAGCGGTTGGAGAGCAGGAGTAGGAGCGTCAAGGACTCGCAGACGATATGAAGAACAAAAAAGGACTCCCCCTTACATTCTCAATGTTGCGAACCACGAAGAGTCTGCCTAACTTCCACGAAAGCACCCTGTGAGGGTGTAGCTCGAAGAAGGGCGTCGGTGTAATTGAAATTTCTTTCGGGGAAACCCTACTCCCGCGGCACTTCAACCCCCCCCCCCTGCTTCCAGGCCCGTTTTCCGCGGCCGTTGCACTGCCGCCCACACACCCACGTGGCTTGGACACCATTCGCCGCCGAAGGGCGTGGGGATGCCCCGATATAATTGGATACACCATGTTACGGGGTTGAATAGACGACGTGTTCGTCGATGTGAAGGGTCGTCTATTTAACAGGAACATCGTTTAACTCCTTCAAACGCGATCAATTTCACAAAGCACTGTATGTACATTCTGCGTTACATGAAAAAAATAAATGTAAAATTAAATATTAAAAAAACGTAACAATAATTAATAATTATTATTTACTACGTTATACATTAGCCGCGTATTATTTTCAAGTAGAATGAATTTATTGGCTGTCGAAAATGCTGTGAAATTGGCAACTTCCTGAAATTCGAGGAAAGAATCGATACTCGTTATAGGGGAATACCCTCTTGGCGTCTGCGAGCAGAGACGACGCGTAGGCGGTGCTATCAAACTGACCTTTCGTAATATCGATTAATCGCACATTGCATAACCAGCGTTGTGTAATGAGAGGCACATGCATCCATCAAGAGGCAATGCTGCTTGTCGCTCACCATTTTTCAAGGAACTAATTTTGGAACAAGATTCTTCATTGACTTGTAAATTAATCCTAAATCTTGCAATCCGTTATACTACTACATGGTAAAACACACTTTGTATGCGTTAAAATTGCGTTAAAATCGGTCTCCGTTATAATTTCTGTGTTGAATTTTAACATATCCAAGTGTTAATTTGTATTATTTAAATATTTTGTATCAGATTGATATACATTTTTTGATTTTTACTAAAATAACATAATTTATGCAAGTGAACAAATAACATAAAAACAATGTATTTTTTAAATTCTAAGATAATTGAACAAAATGTATTAATTTGATATATTATAAATGTTAATTTTATTGATGAAATATGTTTCCACAATTTGCTTTAAATTATGTCAATGTTATATTTTTGTATTAATTTTTTACGTGTTATTTTTATGTGATTTCAAAATATATTTATTTAATTAACAAAAATTTAAATGGACCATTTAGGACACATAAAATGTCTTAAATTTAATACAAATTTTCTAACTATATACATGGCATTAAATATAAAAAATACATAAAATTTATCTAGAAAATACATATATAGAAATATATTCAACATTTTTCAAGTTATTATAAATGCGTAAACTTTTTTAAATAATGTTATAGTATAAAATATAATATTATTACAATATAAAATCAGACACGGAAATATCTTCAATAAGAATTTATATTTCAAGATAATTTGTTTCGCGCGTTTTGTATCATCTTTCATATTCTCAATTTAATTTCTGAGATGAATTTCGTGGCAAAGTTTCGTGGAATATAATAGAGATAAGTCTCGTGGATTATAACTCAAAGAATGCAATCATCGTCTTCATAAGACATAATAATTGCAATGTGTGCTATATAAGGACTGAGAGGAGAATCGCTCGTGTAAAGAAAGCCCTGGTGATATGCAAATTAAGGGAGTATTCAGGTTAAGAGAGCATTACCGAAGTGGCAGCTTCGTGTATGAGTTAAGATTTATCGTGTAATATATATATAGTATATTGTAGCTTTGAAGGAGTGTGCTTTAATCAATTTTTGACTATTTCGACTATATTCTCCAAATACTAACATCTTAAGTCTCAAATCATCTCATCAAATTTCTAAAATTGTATCTCTTCTAACTTCTAATAAAACTTCCTGTTGAGAAATTAAATTGTTTGCTGGAAATTGAATTAGAATCCGTAGAAGAAAAACAAGCGATGATTGATTCTTTTCTGCAAAATATCGTTCCTCAAAATAAAAATCATTGTTTTGCAATGTCCAAGAATTTTTTGATCAATCATCTATTGTATATCAATGATAATGTATGTGCGCAATCTTTTTTTTTAAGGATTATTTTCAGAGGACCATTTAAAAAAAAAAGTAAAATTTTTCTGGCTGCATAATGTTTATTTAGTTTGCATAAAATAGAAAATATAATTTTATGTTTTTGATTATAAGTCAGTGAGCCGCAAATTACTGGTCTACGCAATGATTTTTCTTTTAAGATTTCGTGGATTGAACCGAAAATAATAAAGTTGACTTACCCTGAAGATAATAGGCTGGTCTCAATCTAACCAGACCTGGCACCTGCGTAACGCCCTGTCGAGTAGTATTATGAAGCTGCAGGGCTGCTAATAGATCTATACCTCCTCCAGGATCGCTTCCTGTCCTTGTTTTCGCGCCGAGAACTACGGTAGTTCCTTCTGTGACCGAAGATATCCCCATCTCTTCTTCTTTCGTCGTTCCAGACACTGAAACAATTAATTTAAAACATTTGTTTATTGTTCATACAACAGTCATTTGACTATTGTTTATAATATTGAGAAAGTCACTGTAAATTTAATTGAGAGAGTATTGGTAATACAATGGATAGTCAAAGTGAAGATATAACAATACATGAATGGCTGAAAAGTTTACAAATACAAACATTGAACAATGAAATCGTAACCATTAATTTCTTTATATTTTCTCACTTATTCATGTTACGGCTACGCAAAAAAAACTTCAATGGCAACCAGTTATGATGAAGGTGACGTTGAAGACGATAATTTCTTTCCACAACTTCCGCGTTCTGTATTGGCCGACAAAATTGTTTCTAATGAGCAATTTATCTTCATGCAAATAAAAAAATTTTTAATTTGTCTTGTTCATTGATTAATTATTGCGCTCTAATTTTCTTCTTTCCGCGATTATTCGATTTCGTTTCCGATTACATTCGTTAGCAAGAGAAGATCTCTCAATAAAATTAATCTCTTGAAGAAATTACAACCAATCTTTTACCAATCAAATCAAGAAGCTAAGGATAAGGGAAAAGAAGAAGAAATAGAAAAAGAAAATGATCATAGATGACATAGACTTCTCGAAACACTCGTATTGATCGACTCTTCACAGTCGACGCTCGTTATCGGCGTTTCCGTGCTTTTCCCCGTTCCATGAAGCCTTCAACCCCTTCCGCGAAACTGTCCGCCCCATAAACAGTCTGTTTTATCTATCGCATCTCTCTCTCTCTCTCTCTCTCTCTCTCTCTCTCTCCTCTCTCTCTCTCTCTCTTTCTCCCCCTCCCTCCCTCCCTTCCTCTCTTTCTCTATATAGTGAAATCCATTCTGCCTTTGTCGCGTCGACTTCACGTTGATAATGATTGAAGTCCTGTAGAAAAAAGTTTGCTGGTCTGTCCGCTTTGGGCGAACAATCCCTCGATCGGACTGGCTACTTTCGCAATGAGCGACAACCCTTGACGTTTGGTTTACGTGAAACACACGCTCGCCACGAAAACCTGGTTTTTCCTTTCGACAAGGTGATTGGTGGAGAGAGAACGCTAATGGACAGGATAGGTAAAACTAATACGAATTTGATATATTTATAACAAAATATCCTATATCAATGAGAATTGGAAAAAGTTCTTTTATCTAATATTTTATCTTTTTAAATTTTTTTAAATGATATCTAAATACATATCTTTTATTTTTCTACACAATTTTCCGTTAGTTTAAAAAAATTTATTTTCTCAAAATTCTTTTCATAAAAGATTCAAAGAATATATTTGTAAAAGAAATATTAATGGAACTGCGAAAATTATTGTTACTTCTCTATTTAGAATAAGTCTGATATATTTCTATAGCTTAGTTTTTAGTAATTTTTTTAGCTTAATTCCATTAAAACAATTAAAATAACAATATATTTAAATTTAGTAGATACATTGTTGGTTGCTAGTATAAAATCGATTAAACATTAATAATAATGAAGATATGAATACTTTTTCCAATATCAAATGTGATCCAATTATAACTTTTTCTAATAATTTAAAAATTAAGAACTCGTATCCTTTCTGGATAATAGAAATGAATTAATAAAATGACGATGTCGCAGAGAGATCGGCAACGAGGGTTTTTTAATCGATTATATTAGTTTTAATGATATCGGAAGAAAGAAGTAGAAATGCGAAGAGAAATGCAGAGTTAATGGATAAATCAGAACGTAAACAGTATTGGCAACATTCCCCGCCAACAGAAAGGCGTACGTATTTATACCAAGAGTATAATTTGCTTAAATGCAGTCACCGAAATCTAGAATGATATTTTTAGCACACGTTAAGAAAACATCAGGCAGGTGTCTGTAAGCAGATTTACGCCGATCATTTCGCGTCCTCAA
This sequence comes from Trachymyrmex septentrionalis, assembly GCF_001594115.1. Taxonomy (NCBI): domain Eukaryota; kingdom Metazoa; phylum Arthropoda; class Insecta; order Hymenoptera; family Formicidae; genus Trachymyrmex; species Trachymyrmex septentrionalis. Next base: position 2,426,440 of record NW_017305779.1, on the reverse strand, counting down.
AGTTTATTTATGCACATATGCTTCTCTTTAAACACTGCGGAGATTCATACATAGAAGCAAACACATTATACATCAAACTAACGTTCCTCTACACTCTACATTATAAACGATAGACTCAATTTCTTACGAAAATAATTTGATAAAACATATTTATTCTTCGATTGAATATAGTAAACTTTCTTAAGAGAGAAGCTAATGATAATTATGTTTAACTGAATATTTTCGTGCAACATTAATTAAATTGATTAATTTTGATTAATTTGATAATTATAATTTATGAATTTTTTAATAATGCTGCTAAAGCTCATGTTATATTATAATTTTGTTTATTCTATAAATAAAGTGAGCCAAAGCAAAATGTTGTAAGTGCTATTTTTTTTAATTTTTTAGGAGAAAGGATAAACTTATTCTTTTTAATTATCACTTTAAAAAGTCGGAAAAAAATGCCATAATAACTGAAGATATGAGTAATCAATTTCTACAGATATTTTTAATTAAGTAATTTATTCTAATTTTGGAAAAAATTATATTGAAATTGTTAAAATTTTAAATCGTTATAATATATTTGAATAAAAATGCAAGTAAATCCACATTAAAAAAGTGCCAATTACAACATTTTGAATTGCATTGCCCATTTTTCTTTGTTTGTAGTAGCACTTTCCAAGTCAAATATTAGTATGTAACAGAACAGAGCACTTACAACTCATACAATAAAAACGTACTTAAACAATTTTGGCACTTATAACGTTGTGTCGTGGCACAAATATCGATTTATGTTAAAATATATAATGCAGATTCAAGAGAGTTTTATATATATATATATAATAAAATTGATTAATGCGATTATTATATTGCGAAATTTCAATTCTAATTAATTTTAAGATGACTTTATGCATGAATGCTCTAAAGGCGTGTCGGTTTCCTTTAATTATACGATACACGTGCAAAGAGAAGCCCTAGGAACTTCCTTCTCCCTTTCATCCTATCTTCACAAAATGAGAGAGAGACACGCATCACTTTAGATCCCAAAGGCTTTGGCGACATTTATCAACCAAATCATCCAGCAAATTAATATACTCGCCGATTGAATTTCGTTGTCCATACTTAACCATCTGTTTATCGATCTTAATACCTGGAATTTCCGTTTATAGACGTCTTTGTTGCATTTCGCATTTTTTAATTATTTTTCTTTAATATACTAATCTAATATCATAATCACAGTCGAATATATTAATAACAACTAAATAGAAATGGAAATAAAATTGTATTATTTTTCTATTAAAGAAATATTTTTTTATTTTTTATGTATTTGAGAATATGTTAGAACATTTTAGTCTCATATCGCATCATATTTTAATCGTATTTTTAACCTCATTAATATTGTTAATAATTTTATGAAAAATATCTTTTTTTTAGCAATACTGTATTATTTGTTTTTTTATAACATTGATAATATTGTTGTTTGTAATTTTTTATTAATCAAAGTTAGAAATGTAGCGGTAATATGATTGTACAAGAAATAGACGCAAGAGATTCGGTGCTAGAAAACGCGTAAATGTCTCCTAAGACGGGATGACGTTGGGTGAAGGATGGAACGGAACAGTGGCAGACTGCCGGGCGTCGCGACGCCGGTATCGAACCGTACGCGGCATTATCATCAAATTCACGAGAAGGAGAAGGCGAAAGAGTGAAAGAGAACGCGTGACACGTGGTGTCTCTCCTGGCACGACTGTCACCGTTACATTTTCTGGCATTCACGACTATTACAATTATATCGATAAGACGGCAAGTCGAGCAACATCATCGTTCGCGTCATAACGAAAGTTTAAATTTCTTAAAGATTTCTGAAAAATTATACTTTTGCGCTATGTATCGGGTCGCGTGTTGCGCGATATAAAAATTAAAAATTACTATTCTACAAATATCTATAATTCCCAAGGACGAAAATTTAATTTATAGTATTTATTTAGAGATATAAAATTCCAAATGAAATATTAAAACTCGATCGAGATATCACGTAGTGTAATTATGTTTTTATTTTTGTCTATACGTATACGTAAGCATGTTTAATAATTCGTGCCGAGGGCAATTCTATCTTTATCACTGATCACGCCATTCGACATCGGGTCATTAAATCGCACCGGCTGATCGTCGCATGCCGTGTCTTTCATTCACGACGACGATGAAGCGAGGCAGTACCGAATGCCAGAGACTGTGTGTGCTTCGAATCGATAACACGCGACGGTCAAGCCGCGCGGAAACCAACCCGTCCTCGTACGACACACGATTCATCGATCGACACCTTCCGCTCCTCTGCGACCTCCGGTTCCCTCGGCACGAGACTCGCGGCCGCCTCGAGGGGGTCGCAGCCCCCGGAAACCCGGAAGCTTAGAATCGGCAAGACAACCCGAAGAACACCGAGACGTGCGGCGATGCATTTCGTCAGCTACGCACGAGCGCACATTGTCGAAATGTTCATTCTTCCGTGTTTTCTGTGCTACAAGACTTCGTGAACTTTTTCACGTTGAAAACATCGCATTCGTTGGAATTTACGTACAACGACGGGATCTCCTGATTCTTTCATCTCTTAGAAAAACAAACTTATTGATGACAAGCAATACACATGATATAATGATATGGAATTGTGGTTAGGCGAAATTTTATAGAGATCATATTTTTTTTTTCTGGCTTGATTAAATTGGTAACCAATGAAATCTAATTGTATCAATAATATGGTAATAGTTAAAATATGCAATTGTTTTATAAATAATTATTTCTAAAAAAATCATAAAAGTAAAATTGAAAATTCATAAATATAATATATTAATAAGACAGAAATTATGCTATAATTTTCATATTGTTAAGCGGAAGTACTCACGTTTAGAGACACCTTTTATTTTTCTATGTTTAACTGACCTGTTACTATTGTTACAAAAACGAGGAGAAATCAAGACGACATTATTTTCAACAGGATTTAAAGTTTATTTGAAGCATTAAAAATATATTTATAATAAGAAGAAAAAAAACATTAGCCTGTACCAACTCTGCTTTGCAGTACAAAAGACGACATACTTATTTCATAATTGTATTACAATTGTTTGCTTGCTTTTTAACTTCTTATATTATTTGTTATATAACGGATGCCATTCAAAATAAATATCGCGCATCTAGTATTTATGCTCTTTGCGCTTAGTCAAAGCAAAATTATAACAAAAGAAGTAAATCCGTTAAGATTCAGCTCGTCCATTATTTTCACGACCCCATTCTATCCTCAAGAACATCAATGATGTATATCGTGTGTCGCTTATCGCGACAAACCGTGATCGATCGCGGCGAAATCTGACCTTTGCTGCCATCGAGAGAATTCGCGATAGACTGGCTTCGATATCGGGGATTCTTCGATCGTAAGCCAGAAATCGCCTGATCGGCCGCGGCCGGACGACGGTATTTCGTGGCGTCAGCGTAAAAAAGCGACGTCTGGTCTCGCACGAGCCGTCGCCGTGCGACGTCCATCACGTTCGATTTTCTCAGCAGTGGATCGTCGAATTTCGCCGGCACGATATATGCGACTGCCTCGCGCGTGCTCGTTCGATCATCAAACGGTCAAGGTTACGTTCTCTAGTTGGTCGACGACTCACCTCACGCTAGAGTGAACCCCTTTTCCCGCGATATTTTCCTTTTTTCACATCGCGGAAAGTGAGAGTGAGAAAAAAATCTTACAAGAAAAGGCAAAAAAGAATTTCCGCGAATTCTAGAGCTTTCATGCAACTCTGGAATTTTCGCAATTTTACAGTTTCCGTAATTTCTGAATCTTTCGCAAATCGATAGTTTTGCTTCTTAAATGTCATTTCAAATGTCATTTTCTTTAAATTTTAAATTATTTTAGAAATATATTTACCTTCTACCAAACTGAAACAGATTTGTTCGGTATTCGACGTCTTTTGCGTACAGTTTCACGATACGTTATATTTACATACGACTGTTGATGGTGAAACAATGTGGTCTCGTGTTGCGATCGGTTTCCGCGTAATTCAATTTCGCATTAAATCTAATTGCACTCACGGCATCATTTTGATGTGAAACGCCCGCGGTTACTGCCGCGGCGTCGTCGACGAGGCCGCCTGTAATGAGACCAATCCGCAGTAATCGCTTTTGCAGCCTCATAAAAGGCCACAACGAATCACCCAAAGGCCAATTTCTCCCTCAATCATGATTCTCTTGCGCCGCGGCTGCTTGATACGTTTATATATAGAATCATTTGTCACAATTCATTCCGTTTTTGTAATATTGACGAGAACATATTAGAAAGTGAAAATTGGTTTTCTATTATATGTGCGTGAAAAGAATAATGCTACGATTGTGTTTAAGGAAGGAAAATATTTTGAATTATAAATTAAATAGAAACGCAATGGAATTCGCAGGATGCATTACAATACGTTCCCAGAAGAAAGCACGCGACATTATGTATGTATGCAGGTATAACTTGGCATAAGCTCATCCATGCTTGTCTAATGCTCAATATTTCAACAGTTGAGAAATCTGTCTATCCAATATAGTGCATATATCTAGTGATATCAAGTACGTAGGGGGTACATGAACATGTCATACAGCTGTTACGCTGGACAGTATAAGAATATAGTCTAGCAATCTACAATATTTACGTTTCGAACTGTGTGCATTCAAAGGTAATTATCGAATTATCTGGCGTTTAATATTTCGCAATTGAAAATATTATTCAATCTTAATCCTATATTCAACGTTTATCAGAAGGGAGAGTAATTGACGTGACGCAATGCGGATGCTGGATATATATCAGTTCAGTTTGCGGCTCGGATTATGCGATTGTGTATTGAAATTTATATGGCGGATTATACACAAGACAGGATAAACGTAAAGCGTAACATCCACGATAAAGGGGAGGCCTAAATCCTCTGTTATGGCACGCGACCCCTTTATTAATACGACTGCCATAACGTTGACCATAACGACCGAGTAACAGAATATTATAAATAAAAGCTATATAACGCGTGAATTTTATTATCGTACGAATTGCTATTTAACACGCGCTGAAGACACAACTATTCGCCACGTCGCATTGATCTAATCGCTGCGCGATAACGTAATTGTTATATCTACGTATACACGATATAATACATGGAGTAACTCCGGCATACACGCCGCACCTATCAAAAACTTAATTTATTAAGTATTATTTATTATATTTAAAGTAAACGAACTATATCAGTAAAAACTTTGTACTGTCTATTACAATGAAAAAAATATTAGAAATTCGAAATATTTATTTTTCGTATTAAAAAATAAACTTTTTGAAACTCTTGCATTTTTGCTGTACATCTCATAAGGATGGGATATATGGTTACTCATAGGGGGGAGGGAGGGAGGTATGTAGGGCTCATGAAAAATTTACAAATAATGTATATAAATAAGACGTAAAGTGACACAATAACTTACAAAATGTGTTTATAAAGTTTTATCAAAAAATAAAAATGATAAATATGTATAGGAAATAATAAATAATAATTATAATCTTTCTACATATATTACAAGTATTATGACATGAGATACATATTTCATATATATATATATATGCGTTTATTGCATTTAGTGCACTGAATTCAATTTGCGCACTTTGTGTGCTTTGGGCATAAATTCTGCCCGCTAAAAATGCGATATATCCCAAACAGATGGGATATACAAGACAACAAACTAAACAAAAACTTATTCCACTACGCGTATGTATCAAAATAACCACTAAGTCTTTTACACGCTCTACAGTAACTATTTTATGTAGATTATAATTTATGATGGCGTTACTTATTACAGTGACAATTGATTCAACTCACATAATTTCATTAATATTGACAGTAAGAAGCTGAAATCATAATACAATACTAATATAACGATATGTAACAGAGTTGTTGCGGGAAAATTACCCCCACTTCTTTTATTTTTTTCTGACTTTTGCGGCGTAAATCTCAGCGCGGCGTATTTGTCGGAGTTATTTACAAAGGAAAATTAATGTAAAATTTATATTTAATATCAGTAAATTTATATTCAGTCCTAAATAATAATCTTATTTTATAAGAATTCAGATAAAGCCATTTTGACGAAAAATGGCAACAAATGACGTCAACTTGTTATAGGAATTTAGCTAATCAGAGAGATAGTTAATCGTAACTATTTTTCTACTTTAGGATTTATTTTTTAAAGGATTGTGGATTTTCTTGCGATAAGTATAGATATTCTTTTTACTACAAAGTTTAAGACATAAGTTTATATTCAATATTAATAAATGTATACATCACTGGTTAATTAATTTATGTTCGCTACCAATAAATATTTCATAAAAATTTTTTCAGTTGATAAGATGGTCAATATTTTTTGTTAATTAAAGTTGTATGTTTTCTTTTTAAGAATCTTTAAAGAAATATACAGGTGCAGTTTTTACAATACTCTGATACATTCTCTTGATACCAGTCTGAAAAGATAACCAAGAAGACTCGCTATCGCGTTATGTATACACACACCGACGCGAGAGAACTCCAGCTACCTTAGCTCAAATAATCTCACTGAGATCTCAGCGAGATAAGCACATATGTTTGGATATGGGTGTAATGGGGAAACTATGCGAGAAATTAGTGCTACGTCCGCGTCGTCTCGAATAATGACGTTAACGCGCTGCGTCAATGTTTGACGATATTCCGAGCCGGCTGCTCGTTTGTCTAAATGAGATTAGGCTATTTTCCACGCTCTCTCGCGTGAATATCCTAGTCAGTCAGGTGCCGTAACTGCGGCGCGAGGATATCTAAATCTGCCCCGTTCTATTCTTAAGAGGTGCCGCCGCGATTCTCTCCGCTTCTCCAGCTCGATTGGTTTTGTCCACGACAGCGAATTCGGTGTTCTTTATGTCGCGTCGAAGACTCATTCTCTAGAAAAAACCCTATTCATCAGCTCGTTTTTCTTCTGGTATAATAATTTAACGGGAAATCGATGCTTTTATGCAGAAACATAGACTTTATTCAACGCTTTCACGTAGCAGTCGCAGACATCGCATGGATTCCGTTCAGTTTAACGTTTAAATTTAATATACAGAGAATTTTATTTATTTATTACACAAACATATTTTACGATATATAAAAATATTTATATAGTATTAAAGATGTAAGAATATAGCTAACGTTATTTGCGTCGCGAAAATTCAAAATCCTAAAGAAGAAATATTAATATTTTAGTACTGTGGAAATATTTCATGCATCTTTATCGGATTACTCGATCAGTAATTGAACACGCGCCACGGAATGATTCACTCCTATATAAACAGGTGAGATGTAAAATCGTAATTATGATTTTTGCATTATTTTTGCACGCGTCAGTTCTTAATGCATTAAAATATTTAAACGCCAATCGCGAAATGCAGAGCCACTAAACAATTTATGTACGTTCCACCGCAAAATCATCCTATACATGTCAGCTATTGATTAAGCTTCATCAAGTCGAGAATATTTATTGGTACATTCACAGATATTTCAAATTATCGACAAATAAATTAGCAAGTAATTTTACATATTCAAAAATTGATATGATAATATTATTATAATTATTTCTTTAAGTTTTTCAGAATATTTAAATCTCAAATTAATCAAGTAATGTGTCATTAAATGTTAATGTAATACAAGCAGCGCATTCGATATAATAAATTATTTATTAATGCTACATATGTCTTAATATGTTTAATTTAATCGGACTGACCTTCGCAAGAAAACAGGTATCATTTAAGGAAGAAGTCAATATGTTTAAAAATTTATGAATTAAACGGCTACATTATTTCAACAGCTTATATTAGCGTCGACTATCCCATTCCAGTCACGTGTATCTTCTGAGTTAGCTAGCTAAGGAATCGAAATTCGATGAAGATTATGTATCACGGAAACGACCCCTTTAATCCCTACTTAATTAAAGGGATGATCGCAAGGCAGTGGCTATATGATTCGCTTATATCATTTCTCAATTCTCGGCGTAACAGGGAAATAATCCCATACTGTGTTTATTATTGTTCAGCTCCTATATAATTGGTCTATTTCCAGTTTGATCATTAAATTATGCAATAAAAATAAAAATAGAAATAACCATGGGAAATCAGAGAGCCAGCTTATTTACTCGTGCAATTTATACGCGAAATTTGATTGTAGAAGTTCTCCGCAGATATCTTAAAGAATATGAACTGAATGCTATTAACACATTGAGCGCCGACTAATTTTTATAGGTGTATATTTGTATAAGTCACACTGTGTGCGTTGCCGGCGCTCACCGTGTTAATTTTTATTTGTAAAAATGATCACTGGTTATGAAGTGTTAAGAAAATTGCAGAAAACGATTATTTCTATTGAATTCCGATTATATGATTGAAGAGTTAAGTATACCATAAATTTAATTAATAACTATATATAAATTTACAATTCTATAGAGAATTAAATAACTTTTAAATCGTAGGATAATCATAATCAAATTCGAAGATTTTGCAAAATGATAAAGCGTTATACATAACAAAAAACAATATTGTATAATGGAACTTTAATCGCAGAAATATGTCAAGCTAGCAGGACTAAATGAGCAGAATCGAAAAAAATTGCTCATTTTGGTCATTTTGGTCCAATTTGCTACAAAAAATAATTTTGTATATGCCATTGAGAAGAAACGTGTGGCGCTGCTAACTTAACATTAAGCTAGTAGAATCACAAGAAAAAAAAAGAAAAATAAGATTTGAGTACTGATTTTGTGCTAATCTGTGCATAAAAAAATTAATATATTGATCCGTTCCTCAAAAACTAACCCCTAACAGAATTAGGCTAAAAAATAAAGTACCCTTTGCCACGAGCAGAATCAATCGCAAGTTTCACAATAGAAGCGATATAATTTGTGCTGCCAATATGAAGTTTCAGATTTGGTGTTTCCGCCATTCCTTCGGCGAAACTCATGGCGAGGAGTATTTTACTCTTGAGCCTAATGGCAGTCGGAACAAAATCTGAAATTTCATATTTTGGTGGCACAAATTATAACGTTTCTATTGTGGAAGTAGCGATTGATTCTGCTCTTGGCGAAAATTTATTAAATTCTATATCTCCAAGAATTCTGACTTTATAGTTATTTATAATTATAGTTATTTATTAAATTTATAGTTATTAATTAAATTCATTATATATTTAACTCTTCAATCAGACAGTCGTCGGATTTTAATAGAAATAATCGTTTTCTGCAACTTTCTTAACACTTCAAAACCAGCGATCATTTTTACAAATAAAAATTGGTCGGCGTTCAATGTGTTAATAGCATTCAGTTCGTATTCTTTAAGATATCTGTGAAGAACTTCCAGAATCAAATTTCACGTATCAATAAATTGCACGAATAAATAAACTGGTTCTCTGATTTCCCATGGTTATTTCTATTTTTATTTTTATTACATAATTTAATGATCAAACTGAAAATAAATCAATTATATAGGAGCTGAACAATAATAAATACAGTACGGGATTATTTCCCTGTTACGCCGAGAATTGAGAAATGATATAAATGAATCATACAGCCACTGCCTCGCGACCATCCCTTTAATTAAGTAAGGATTAAAGGGGTCGTTTTTCCGTGATACATAATCCTCATCGAATTTTGATTGATGTTCTAAATGGCATATGGTACAAAATTGTTTTTTGTAACACAAATTAGCATGAAATGACCACTAAATTGTTCAAAAGTTTCTTTTTCTGGTCATTTGGTCCTGCTAGCTTGATTAAATATGTCTCCGTTTAAAGGGAATAAAACACGAATCGCAAAAGATGCATTTTCCCACAATAATGTTACTACTCAAGCGTGAATATTATAAGCCGTTATTTACTGCGGTAAAGTTAACGCGGGTGTGTCATGAAGCTAATGAAGGATTATGATGTCAGATTTTACGATGGATCACACAACTAAAAGGAAAAGGAGCAAATAAGAGAGTTGCAAGAAAAAATGGGGATAGGACGCGTTTCTTAGGCAATAAATCACGCGAAGTTTACGAGTCCTCCTAAACTACTATTTTTGCGACAATTCGTGAGCCAGCTGCAATGCTGTTGCTTTACGAGACGAGATTTGCGAGACAGCCTCCGTGACGTGCTTCCAAAATGATGATTCACGTCACAAAACACGTGAGAAACGTCCGCGCCTATGTGCCCTGTAATGTAAATATCTCTTTGACATCGTCTTGCAATCACATTGTCGAGTTATGTAAGTGTAGATTTATAATCTATGTCGCGGATTTTTAGGTTGATAGGTTAACACACTCATCGCTATTCAATATTGCAAATTTCTGTGCCACTGTCGGTGTGGCATATTTTGCTGTCTCTTACTTTATATGCTATAACTTTTTTATGAAGATACATATATTTGCCCGTTACCATTATATTTCTTAATGTCGGGAGATGGAAAAAAAATCATTTTTATGCGATATTTTTAGACAATACCCAATATATTGTCCTTGCCTATAACCTGCATTGAAAGGCTAGAAATCTTGAATAGTGGTGACAAGTATCTTATCTGAGACTGTATTTTTATTATATTGTATAAAAATTGTAACTCTTTCGTACCCTTATTTTTTCTATACGATGCTCTTTAAGTCTCTCATTAAATTCAAAGTTTTTGCGTTTCCTCTTTAACGATTAGGTAGTTTCAAGCTACGAGGGAGACTTAGCACTCTAAGTTTATTTCTGCTGAATTTATCATCCCTAGGATTAATAATCCTTTTATCGGTAGTAGCAAGTTGGTACATCGTGGTTCGTCGCGATCAGACTGGATGGAGTCGTCGTTGGTTTGACGAATCGTGACGATCTATATTCTAGTATGTCAGGTGCATACGACGTTGTAATTTGTTGCCGCTGCTGCGGCGGCTCCTGTGGCGGACATGGACATAACGATATCGTAAATCCAAGCGTCATTAGCAATGAAACTAGTGCTCCGCTTTATGCCGAGTACCTCGAGGCGCGCGGGAACGACACATGCGTCAAAACCATTGTCATTCCGTCGCGCCACGTCGCGTCGCGCGTATCGTGTATTACCAGAACGAGTATTGTTTCATGGTCACAATATTGTTGATCTAGTACATTACGGAATATTATTAATTGATTGCTATGTAATATTTTACGTACTATTGTACAATTTTTTTTTTTCGATCATAATCATTAATGCGCTAGGCAACACATAATTATTTGATAAATTAAAAGTTAAAACGCTTATCGATTTGTATTAGGGATTGAAAAATGAGTTATGCACGGAAGCCTTCACTAATTGTAAGTGAATGTCTATGTAAAAAAAACTGATTTTTGTTTTAGTACTAATAAAAAAATTTTTTTTTTCATTTACTATTTATTTTTTTAATAAATATTTGTTTTCAAAAGAGTTAAAAACAATAACAAAATTAATAAAAATTAATTTGTATAGAAAAGTGAAATCAAATTATTGCAAAGAATAGGAACAGCTTGCTTGTAAGTTAATAAAATCGCTGTGACTTCTTCTGCAATTTGAGCAACATTTAATAAATGCGATTCCCATAGCCCATATGACTGGGGATTAATTGCGACTTAAGTATATGGCGGAAGAAAGGATTATAGCAAACTCACGAGACACCAACTGATCGGTCGCGTAGCGTCTCGACGCCTTGGCGCCGCTCACGTACGAACCACCACTTTTGTATAATCGTACACTATACATACTTGCATTGAACAAATTGCATTATAAAGTCGACTTCTCGATATTATATTTCAAACATATTATTTTTTTAAATAAATTTTTCTATTCTCTTTGTAAAATTATTTTTGTTTTATGTGTTATGAATATTATTGGCAAATTAAAAATATAATTTAAGAATAATTGCTTCTATTTTGCAATCATTTTTCGAGCTATAAAATTTTATAAATAGCGATATAATTTTCTATTGTTTTGATAATCAGTTATAAGTTATATTAATTTGTATTTTAACACAGATATACAGATAAAATATGTATTTTATAATTCGAAATATTTGCAGTTCATTTTTACATTCAGATTAAATTAGTAGTGACTTTAATATGCACTTTAATGTGCACTAGTCCAACCGAATTCGCTATAAGATTACAGCAGGAACTAAATAATAGTCTTACATAAGCGAAGGAAATGTGATACGGGTAATTATTCATCTCACGGCATCTCTAAAAAAATATTGTAAAAACAGGAATGTAATAAGTTCTAAGCGTCTTGGATAACACTGCAGTGGAAGGAAATTGCCCGACTGGAACAGGCGCCAGTCGAAGAAATAACGAAAATATGAAAGGGAGAATAAAGGAATGAAGGATGTGAGAAAGCTTGAGATATGAAAATTATTTTTGACAGGAAGGATTTATGACAATGTTTCCATTCTGTGATCAAAGCTTTGTTTGCTCGATCGCTTAACTCTGTTTAGATCTCCAGAACATACATATTCCTACTTGTCATTTTGAGTGATTATATAATAGATACTTGACTGATAGATTTTTGTATTTTTCAATGTAAAGCAGTTAATTTCAAATAATATTAGTCCAGAAATTTACTGAATACTTAATTATTTCATAAAAGGAAGAAATTCTTTAAAGAGATTTTCATTATCTTGTTAATACTTATTGTATATAAACAAGATATTAACAAACAGCTTATATTTAATTCAGGAAATATTTGTTATAGTTACAAATTATTAATTTGGGTAGTCTCAGTTACGAGTGTCCATAATTAATTTTTGAATTATCATGTGAAATATATTTCATGATAAATCACGCGGCTGCAGCAGACACAAAGTACACAATTGTGCGAGATTCAAGACTGCTCACTTTTCCTTTAATTCGAGCGAAAAGCGCGGAGCGCAACATTAAACGCGCCAAGTTAAATGTGTATTTGCTCAGAGTACTGTGTAAATTTGCGTCCGCCGTAAAGTTAGTGTTTCCGAGCGAACGAATTTATTTGTCATAAGCTAAGAATCCGCCTCTCGATTCCCACGCGTCATTGGAAGATTGATTTAATGGGGATGTTAATGTCAAAAATTCATCTCAATGCGTGCTGAAAAATTAACAACTTCCACAAGGAATGCGATATCAGTTGCAGCCGTTAAATTTACATTTGTCAGGCCACATATATCTCATTAACGCGAAAGTGCTATCTTTGCTGCAACCTAAATTAGTGTTAAAGCCGCGTAAATCATTTGATATTTATGGCCACGTGGTTATCGATCTTTTTTCACTGCCGGTAAGTTCGCAAGTGAGTTTGAGCGTGAAACAAACGGCGCCGTAAGATTTGTCATTTCTGATAAGGAAAGCGGAAATAGGAATTATAAAAAAATTTGAATTATCCATTTGAGTATTGCAGAACAATACTCATAAAACTTATAGGATATATAATATAAGTACTTTCAAAGTCGAATGTTTCTAGTACAGCTGATTTTATCAACGTCCTCGCACGAAAGCGCCAAGACACGAGCCTTTCTCATGAAAATGGATATTTTTAGATAAAATTCTATACAGCCCATAAGAAAAAAGGATTGATTAATGCATGAACCTAAAAATACGTAGAGATTATACGAGAAATTTACACGAAACCGCGAAGTGCAGATTAAACATTCATTCTTTTCCGTCTTCTGTTCCTCTTCTTCCGTAAATTCTACAATACTTTCTGAAATATAATTACCTCCATTATATATAATAGATATTTATATTATCAATTATATTAAATTAATATTTGTGTTTTATTATTTATAATTTTTATACGTGTTTGTACGATATTATATTAATCAGAATAACAACAAGTTCTTCACAAGTTCTGTAATAAAATTTATTGACCCATATTTGTTTATTATAACCACAAATTTATCACAAATTATTACACAGCGATACTAAATTAAGTTAAAAATTATTACTAAAAAAACATCTGTAAAAAAAGGAGAGAAACAAAATAGAAAAAAAAAATGAAATCTTTATCTAAATATTGCTAACGTATTATTTTTAACGCTACTATTTTAAAGCCTCTAAATTATGCTGCGAAAACTATTTATGAATATTAAAAACGTTCGGACATTTCTCAAAGATTTCTTCGTAATTCTTTGTGACTCAGCTTTCCATTTGGCGCCCGCGTATCTAGGAAGCGCAATAAGGAAATCAAAGTGCATTAAGCCGCGATCCCGTACAACGAAGCGCAAAGCTGCGTATCGATAGTCATTCTCCTGTTGGGTATACAGCTTCCGGTAAAAGGGGTGCAAAGGGTCGATCGATAGAAGAAGTCGACGGGGGGTGGTTGCCGCCGAAGGGTACTGGCTTATTGTTAGAGGGAAGTAAAATGCGCGTGAAGAGCTGCACTTTCGTAAATTCGTACGAATCACTTCCGTTGCTACACTCCACCCTCATCATACATATATGGGCTAGAAACGAAATGGGGTTTACTCCGAAACTGAGTTGATCATACGCGAAGAAGTGAAGGACGAATGCAATCTTTGAATCTAGCCATTGCAATAAAATCACTGGCAAAAGGCATTAAGGCTTTTTGGAAATGCAACAAAGCGCAGTTTAGGAAAATTTTTTAAAGAGAAATTTTTCTATTTTACCTTCATACACATTAGGTGTATGACGTGTAATTAAATAATTTATTGAAGAGAATCATATATTTATATAGTGATTGATTGCAAAAAAAAATTAAATTTTTAATTGTACAATTATACAATTTATACGTCACGCTATTGAAATTTTATTATTAACTTCTTTTTTACACTTCGATGTAAACCAAGTATCATTATTACGAAAAATAAACGGTCATAATCGAAACATGCATTTCCACTCATCGATATCTGATAACTAATTAAAATGCTCGCATATCTATACAGGTGTACCTACATCTAATCGCATTTGAATTGCGAAACACATTCATCGACCGACATATCTGCCAGTCATCATTGCTACTACTACAGTCGATCGAGGACAATCGACGAATCCAACGGCCTTTCGAGAACGTCGGAAATCGCGAGTCGCTCTATAAATAATCCACGAGATCGAGCTAGAAATAATTGATGCCACTCTTATGAGAGTAGTCATATATCGGCTCGTGTTTTTAGTGAAAGTAAATTACTGTTCAAACGATTTACTATATTCTTCTGTTCTAAAATTGGACAAATACATATGTAATATGAGCTTACTGATCGACCAGTATTGTGAAGTTTGATAGACAAGGTCCAACATTTATGGTGCGACAAGCGGATTACAAATTTTTTTAAATACTAAAGAATTGACGAAATCAGTCATTAAAGTGTCAACAGCAAAGCATTTCGGAGTATTTCAATAAAACGATAATGTTTTCTTTTCAAAAGATACTGACATAAATGTTCGAGAAAGAAAATTACGTTATAATAGAGATGTAAGAAAAACGGTATTTTTGACTTTGGAGAAAAGTATCAAATAAAAAACTAATTTTTTACTGTAAAAAACGATATTTTTGACTAAATTACATAAAATTCATGAAAAAACATATAGATTTCATTACATGTTACATATGTATAAAAAGAAATAGAATTCATTTTTCTCGTTATTTCTTTTTAATACTTTTGTCTTTATAATTTTATATCGAAGCGGAAATATATATTATTGGCTGTTGCAATTTTTGATGAGTTGATAATAGGTTAATAGGTCTGTTTGCATTTCTTGCACTCTTTGCATTCAGTATCTGTGCTTTCTCTTTTTTCAATGTCCGAATATATTTTTCTAATTATATCACTTTAAGTATAAAAATTTTGGGAAATTTTAAGCAATGCGAACAGATCTAAATAATCTAAAAAAAATATCCGGGTAAAAAACTGTCAAAGCCGAAGGAAAAAAATTATTAATTTCCGAGCTTTTTATCCTAAAATTCTAATAAATTTTTTCATCGTTTACATCTCTACGTTATAATGAATATGATGAAATTATGTACAATATCAGTAATAATTATTATTGACTAATACTATATATAATTAGACGGCGACAGAAATCCTTTAACATGTTTTCTCATTCTTTCTGATGCCTTCTTCTCACTTCTTTTTATGCTTTCTCTGATACGCGTGTATAACTTCATGTATTGAGACTATATCTAAATTTATTTTCTGGAATATGAAGGTCGCATCAAAAGCGCTATCATGTAACGTAATTTATTTTCTTATATGGAGTATTATGCACTTTCAATGTATCATTTTTTCTGAATCATATACTATAGTGGCGTCGCACCAGTGATCATCGTTAAGATTCCACCAAGTTCGCGACTAATGCGACCAAATAAAGGCCCGGTCCGAAAAACAACCTAACGAACATACGGCGTCCCTTCTGGCAGGCGCATGTGGGTCGAGTTGGCACGCGTCCGCGTGTGGGGAAGCATACAAAAGGCTGAGAAATGGTGAGCGAATTGCTCATTATCGAGTGGTCAGAGGCGTCGAGGTCCCATCGGGATTTCACGGTGGTTCCTTCGGAGACAGGCATGGTGGTGGTCCCGCTTAAGGGAGCCTGGGCCATCTCCCCCAAAATTGCGGATTCGCCGAGGGCTAGAATGAATCGCGCGAAAATTGTCTCTACCCTCGGTCGCCCACCTCCCTCGGGGGATGCCAGCTTTTCAAATCTTGCTCATTCGAATCTTTTGTAAGTCTTAAGGGCTGTTTAAGCTGTGGAAGCTCCGTATTTCTGGAAAGTATAATCGTCGTTGATTGTGACGCTTTGAGCTAAGTCAGGGTGCGAAGATAATTTTGTAGAGAATGTTATTAGAGGGTATTAAACACTATGACGAACGCGAGATATTATCCCGAAATTAAAATCTTAATTTGCTATGTTTTGGAACTAGCATTTTTATAACTTTTTGGACGGCATATTTCATGCTATTTATTAACTTACAATTAATTATTCAAAAATTATGAAGAAAATTCAAGGAAGAGTTAATAATAATCTGATGTGACAAATGAAAAACGGATTTTTAAATTAACAAATGCTTCCATCCCAATCCTCATAACGTCTCAAAAACGAATACTTGATTACAAGCAAGAGGATGCTCCCTGTAAGGCACTTAGCACCTGTCCCAAGGGGAACTATGACAGAAGCGTGCCAGTCTCTTCGAAGGAAAAAAAAACGAAAGAAGGCACGCGCGTATCATGAAGAAGGAGCAAGAAGCAACTAATAAACGCCGGTACATTAATTCCCATGTGGTTCTCGACGAGCCATAGTGTGGTGTGTAATATATACGTATGGAAGAAGGGCGCGCCATGTTGTCTGGCTACCCCGCATTGCGCCAGTAAACTCGGTGAAATCCCGGACGTAACCTACCCGCAATATCAGTTCGTTTCCGTTTCTCTATCTTCTCGTTTGTTCTGTCTCCATCCAGAATTATTGCCACTCGATCCTTCTTATGGGATTTTCTCTTGAGTTAGAATTTCGATTTTTCAAGTTTCGGCGAAGATAAAAGGAAAATAGTCGGACGACAGTTTCGTGATCAGCGTGATAATTTCGAGTAAATTTCATTATTTGTTTTTGTTGTGCGTATTTTGTGATGAAGCCGAATGAAACTAAAAGGAGTTCCACACCACATCGTTATTCATGCCATGTATACATTTCCAGAATAACAAACTATGGTTGTATCAACATTTCTGTTTCGTTTGTAAATGCCAAGAAAAGTACGGATATGCAGTCACGAAACTAATCTTGTATATATATTGGATACTTCTCACATTTCATTATTTCTTTCGTTTACTATCGTGTTTCAAATTAAGCCACTAATGCACATAAAATATATCTATTTATAGATCTATTCGCGTTGCTTGCACTTTTGGCACTTCGGCATCTTCGCTTTCTCTCTTTTCAAGGCAAAATATGTATCTATCTCATTTTAAGCCCAAAAATATTTAAGGATTTCATGCAACGTGAACAGACCTTATTATATTTTAAAAGATTGTAAGTAAAGTGACAATCAGTAAAATTTTGAATAAAGTAACTTAATTCCATATATTTTTTAATATGATTATGGAAATTAGAAAAAACTCAAATGAAGCAGACATGTTCGGATTTAAATTTATAAGATATGTAATTAATTGATTTTCTCTTTTCTCTCACTCTCTCTCTCTCTCTCTTTCTCTCTCTCTCTCTCATTATTAAATATTATTAAATATTAATTAAACTATATACTTCTTACCACGCCGATTTTTTCGAGTACTTGCAAGAGGATTCTTTCCTTAAACAAAATTACTTTCGAACAGCTTTTTCTTTAAACAAAGTTACTTTCGAGTAATAGGTTTAAAGAAAAAGCTATTACTTTAAGGTAAGGCATATATATTATATAATACCTATCTAGTACATAAGGAACAGATAGAAAATGAAGTTTTTGAATTTGACCATGATTTATATGTGTAAGGATATGAAATCTCACTCTCGTATTATATTTACCTCGAACAGACTGCAGCAAAAAATTCAAGGCGATAAGCCAGTAGTATTCCTCACAATCTGATACACATATGTAAGTCTCGATAAAGTTCATCTTTTTGTTTTTTTCAGAAAGTAATAATCTGGCTAATTCACAATTCTTTTTTACTTCTTCTCTTCCATCTCTTTCTTATTTCTCCTTTTTCACAGTGTTAATACTTTGATCGTGTAGATGGAAAATCGTAAAACGATGGAAAAATAGTACCGCTGGCCACTATATCTTATGTGCCGTTGTACTCTTCACTGTTATAAATTACTTTTCGTTTTGTGCACACACGAGTGCTTTTAGAGAATCTGAGTAGCTTCCAAGAAATTCAACACTGATGAACACTATCATTTGATAAAACTAATGAAATTTGTAAGTTGTTTTAGAGATTATGTCATCGTTTGCAATACGCAATATTTATTTATTAAACCTTTATGCAGTATCTTTAATGCACTATCTTGGAGTCTTACGGATAGTCTGCTACAAGAGAGTCCACTGCTCTGATTATTTTTCTTCCTTTTTTAACTTTCTCAAGTGATTTTCGAAGAAGTTTTCTGCGTATTAAATCGTAAAAGTTCTGTTTTAGAATTTACAAAAAAATAATATTTACAAAGCTATATACAATATTTATAAATATTACTATTTTATTTTATTTCGAAACTATATTAATGTAAAATTCTTGTTTAATTTTATACGAATTCTTTATATTTTTGTTATATACAATATTTAAATGCATATAAGATGCTTTTTAAGCTTCCAACGGTTTTTTTTTTCATTTATGAATTACTCGGCTTTTTTCAGAAAGTAATAATCTCGCTCGTTCACAATTCTTTCTTACTTCTTCTCTTCAATCTCTTTGTTCTTTTTCACGGTGTTAATACTTCAATCACATGGATGGAAAATCGTAAAATGATGGAGAAATAGTACCGCCGGTCACTATATCTTACGTACCGTTGTACTCTTCACTGTTATAAATAAGATTTCGTTTTGGTGCACACACGGTGCTATATAGGGAGACCCGAAAGACAAAAATTAAATAATTGCTAAATCCACTTGTCCTGTATTTTCAACGTTCATTAAACGCCATACAATAGTTTTACTAACTATCCTTAATGTAATGAACAGGGGACGTAATAAATGTGAAATACCTTGATAGGGATCATTAGATTCGTTATCCTTTTTTTATTTCCGTGGTAACGCTCCACTTAGGATAATGGAGATAGCCTTGACATCCTCGAGAAAAAGCTATTATATGTTAGTCTTTTCGCAATCTCACAAGTTGAAGAAAGAAGAAAAAGAAACTCGAATACTTAGAAAGACAAGTAACTTGATGCCCCATTCTGTACATTTCACCGGAGCCTTCGTGGCGCCCAACGTGAAACTAATTTAAATTTGCTTTACTTAATACTACTAGCGTCTTCCATACGCCGTCGCTTCGCAAATTCGACGTATCAAATGACGATCTGTTAATTGGAATTTGGAAAGTACCAAGTTCTTAGAACTTTATAATATTTGTTGAGATTTACTCATCCTTCATATTCTCCTTTTATTGATACTTTGTCATTACAAATGTGCCAATTGACAGAAATACATTGCGAAACTCTGATATCGCCGAGTGAAATTATTAATTCGCACATACAATATCCCGTTGTAGTTGCCTTTTGAAGATTCTCGAACTGACATTCAGCGTGGTCTGTTCTTAACAGCGAACGTTATATAGAACGTTATATGGGGGCAAGCCAGGTGTCGGCATATCCATGCGATCTACCTGTCCAACACCTGCCTTCGCAGGAGGTGCGCTCTTGGAATCCACATGAATTAATAACGTGTTATACATATATGAAACGTTACATAGAATACATTTTAGAGAAGAACAAACATTCGATTATTTTCGATTATATTGCTTCTAATATTAATTTAGAATATCAAGTGCAAATAATCTACCAATCTTTCTTAACATTGGCGAAATTAAGGCCGGAATACAAATTTTTGCATAATGCATATTTAAAGCGCATAAGAGAATCAACTAATCCTTCAAAATTCTTCATTTCATGGAAAGGAAAGACTCCGATTGGTCGATTCTGTTATGCATTATGCATTATGTAAAGGTCTGTGCTCTGGTCTTTAGATTTATATGTAGAGGAGAAAGCTTAAGTTACATTACACAATAAACATATAAAGCAAGCTATAAATCGTTTTAGCTGTAGCATTAATTACAGCAACAAATCATTTGGACCTGTAGCGAAAATTTTAGACGGTTGTACGATTAATATTATAAGGTTCTAAATTGTATAGGTAAAAAAAAACTTTGAACTATCTCCTATATCAATCGCCGTAAGGCGGAGGTGCTGTTTGCATTTTTACGAACAGAACTTTAGAACTTAGGTGTAGTTTTTATAACTGTATTATATGAAAGTTAATTATTATGGAGAACTTAACTTAATTTAGATGAGCACGAGAAGATTTAGGCTCTCTTAATTTGAGGCGGGAAATTTAAGTGGATCGTAGTCGCAGAGTTATTTTACGACGCGAAATCTTAGTCTCTCTTCTTTCTGGATTCGCCGTTCTCTTTCTCCCTTTCGTCGCCTCCATTCTGGAATCAAGTGAGAATGAGAGGGAAACGGGGCTTGAATTCATTATTTCCCGTCTCCTTGATCCCAAGTAATTGCATTCGGCTCCACCGGGCCGTAATTTCGTGCAGCCGACTCTCCCCGTAATTTTTCGGGGCGCGTCACTCGGTATATCCGAGCATGTGTCATCTCGTTGATAAAATTTATCAGCTATCATTAATCAGGGTCGAGTCTCTCAATGACAATTAGCTTCTGCAGTAAGAACGATCTTCGCGTCTGATGTCAATTCTTATATTTTCTTTCTGCTTATCTTTTCTGATTACCGGAATTGTCGTACTTTACGCATTAAATTCTGTGTTCTTAATTCTTTTTTGTTTTTTTCACTATTATCTCAGCTTTTTGGTAGTAATCAAATCTCTATTATTATAATTTCTTAATCTAGTCCATATTTCCACAACATCTTAGGGCACTTTCTTTTTATTTACTTGTCCCCTTTTGATTGATATAGTTAGTATTATTATACTAGTTATAGTTATATAACTAATATCTCAAAGACAATAAACATCATCATGATGTATTCAACGTTGCTGTTGCGTCGTTTACAAAACAGCGCGCTGACCTTCGGGACAAAAATCACCTATTTCGCATATTGCATAGCTATCAGTTAATTAGTCCAAGATTATTTGAAGAAAAAAAGGAGAAGCAGCGATCTTGAAAGAGCGCGAAGGTTGGGTCGCGGCAAATTACGTTTGACGAGCGCTGTATAATTTATTTACTTCGTTAACGACATCGATCGATGAGCCGTACATCTCGTCGCATTATCCGAGATTGTCTTCCGCCGTCCGTGAAAATTTTGCTTGACGATCACGGAGATCATCTCTGACGAGAGCAGACAAGGCCGTTTGAGGGCCACTAGCTGTTGCCACAATTACCGTCTCCACTGATAAAGAAAGACGAAATGATTCTTGACGAATCTTCTTTTGCCAAATGCAATAAAATCGCTGGCGAGAATTATCGCAGCATGACCAGTGTTGTGCAGTACCTGGGTACTGTAACTAGGTACAAATTTGCGTACCTATGAGCTGTGCCTGGTATTTTTTTTTTTCTGATACTTATACCTATACCTAGGTACCAGTTCTTGTGTACCGGTACATATTTATACAATATTTAGGTACACTTTAGTTACTTTTGGGATGACTTTCCTGCACTAAGGACCGGTTTCATCAACGCTGATTACTTGAGCGGCCAATTAAATTTGAGAGTTGTCACAACTGTTGAACTGAAAACTTATCATTTGAACGCAACATACATACATATACATTAGAGAACCTACAATAAGAAAGTCGCCAACTCATCACGTTATCCGAATTGTGCTCTGATTGGCTCGGGGCGCATGGGCTCGAAATAGTTAGAGTTACTCACTATGTAGAGAGATTTTGCATTATTAATTTAATCAATTTATTCGAGCATTTCGTTTTATTCGTATTATTTTTAATAAATGGCTCCATCTGGAATTAGAAGATCTACGATCATCAGCGCCGTTCGGATCCGGCGTTAAACTGTAGGTCCCATATATCACTCGATATATGTCTCTAGCTCTCAGACTGGGGGGAGGGGGGGGTTAATCATTTGGCTAACCACCAATTTTAATAAGTAAGATTTTAATAGTAGAGTACTAAATCAAGTATCATATTTTAATAATAAGTAAATGTGTATCGTGTACGTGTTGATAAATGGATAAAACTAAAATAGTTTTATAGATTAAACTTACTTTCATAAAATATTTATGTATGTACACATAAAATATATATGTATAATAACTCAATAAGTAAATACTACGTGCAGATACATGAAATATATAGGTCATATCTAATAAGCAAGTTGTCGAAATGGCATTTTGACGTCAAAATAATGTTAGAAACGCCATTTTGTCGTCAAAATGCAATTTATTCTGAGATTTTATTTTAAAAAATAAAAAGTACCTGTTAAGTACCTTTGAGGAACATTTAAAGTGTCTGTACTTGTATTTTTGTATACCTCGGAATTTAATTTTTTTAGTACCTGTATATTTTTTAGTACCTCCGTACATTTTTTCTAGAGTGCCTGTTCCTGTCTAGAATACCTGGTATTGAAAATAGAGTACCTTGCACACAGATAGAGTACCTGAGCATGACACACCTTTTACATGACACAGAAATTATAGCGACGTGCCTTCTGCTACGTTTGATTCTCACTGCTACACACAGCAGTTCTTAAAAAAATATTCTCCCGAAGAGAAAGCTATGATATGTTTTTTCTATGTTTAAAACCGTCACCCTTGCGTTAAATCTTTACGTTTACGAAATAATTATATGTGCATATATTGTAAGAATAATTAAATGGTTATTCACATTTTGTGGATATTAAAAGAGTGATTTTTATAAAAATTAGTACGGGATGATCAAGCCTTGAAAATTAATTTAACTTTATCTTACAATATGTAATCCATTTTTCTTTTCTATACGACGTTGACCGTAATTTTTCGGCTGTGGCCTTCGGCGAATGTACGGAGGAACGACACAACGCATTTTCGTCCTCGGGAATGGAAACGTCTGTATATTCAGAAGAGGACACCTGTCGCCCATCGTTACGCATCGTCTCGACGGGATTACTCATATCGCGATAGGGGGAAAAGAAACTGGAAAGAGAGGAAAGGGGGAAAAGAGGAGGAAGTGAGGAAGCGCGGGTGGAGATGGTAAACGTGGAAGAAGAATCGTCGCGAATATGTTTATTGGTCGCGGAAAGAAAAATTGCTCGTTTCTCTGGCGCCGCTCCATGAGAAATCGGCGGCGTGAGACGAGATATCGAGCTACTTCGACGACGGCTGTTGCCTCATGTAGAGCTTTCGAAGTAGCTTTCGTCATTTCACTCGACGCCTCTTTGCTTCTCCTTGCATCTTTGCTTTGCAAAGTCTGAATCTGATCTCTATGCAGTCGCGCAAGGTGCACAGAATCCCCGTTGTGAACGGATATTTTTTTCTTGCTTTTGTCCGTGGTAAAAATTGTTCTTGACCTTTTTATTTTGTTTGAGCAGTCGGTACGCTTATTTTCATTCTGCACAGCCGAAAATATAATTGCTAATTTATAGTACTTTAACTGCTGTAAATTTATAATCGGACTGTTGTAAAAAAAAAAAATAATAAAAGATAATAAAAAAAAGTATTATAAATGATATATTTTTAATAATGTTAACTTTGATTAGAATGATCAAAATCGGTAAATATCTAATTACAAAGTTGTGACGATCTCTTGAGCTTAATATTATTTATTTTATATGATAAAATCTTCCATCGAACACGAGTAATTAATTATTACACGAAAAGAATAGTTTTGCTGAAGTATTTAAAAATTTAATTAGAAATCTGAAAATAATTTTATTGCACTATTAAAATAATTGTATTGGACGCTGGTTGCTAGAATATTAAAATGTTTTGCAGCATTATTCATCATGCTTGAGTTTCCTATCTAATTAATTTGATGGTCCAACAAAATTATTTTCAGATCTGTATCTATTTAATTTTTTAAATACTTCAGCAAAATCATTTTCTTTGTGATAATAGAGAAACGAGAGTAAATATGATAATTTGTACTGTTATAATATCTCTAACTCTTGTGATTATTATGCGGTAGTCAGAACGAGTTTATATAAGCGATCAGATCGGCCATTTACACCGACAAATATAGCTCCTTTTTACACTCGATTTATCTATGCGACTCTCACTTCGCGCGACTCTCGCATTTTCGTTTCTTCGTCCCCGTCTTCCGATACGGCACCGAAGATCCAGCGTGGGTGCGTTGGATTTATCTACGTTAAACGATTTGCGATTCGTCTGGCTGGCGTCTGGCAGCCCGTCCCACTCGTAAAGTCACCAGAAAATAATCAAGGTGTCTACGAGCCTCCGTCGAGAAAGATCACTCGTTCGCGAACGATTGTATCTTTTTTATAGCGAGACAGAAGTGTTCGAAACCATAATCTCTTCGATACTAGGAAAATAAAAAAGAATCAAAGGAAATTGCTACACTTCGAATTTTCATTGCAAGCATATAAGCGCTCGTACAATAAATATAACTAGATTAAAGATAAATTTAAAGTGAGATTCATACGCATATAAAAATTCAAAAACTTCTTTCATAAGTGAAAATAAATTTCTTTCAAATAAATAATACAGTAAATTATACAATGCGATTCATTGAAATATCAGACTACTAAAAGATTAGAGATGTTTCCCAGCAAACACCGAATATAGAGAATACAACTGCTATTATATATAATATACAGTGAATGCAAGAAGTATTGGCAAAAAGTATAGGCAAGGTTCTCTTAAAAAAAACCTTATCATTAATAAAATAACAAAGAGTAAAAATAGATAGTATATTTCTCAAAACTATTCTATCGAAAAATATGTGTAATAATTAAAATACATTATCTTAGAAATAAGATATTGTATTTTAATTATTATTAGGAAATAAAAAATTGTTTATTTAGATGCACAAAAAACATTCGTACAGTCGAAAAGTTTCTAAAATCATGAATACATGAATCTCTTTCGCCTCTTTAGGACAGAATACATTCATTATATAAAATTATTGTTTAATTTATATAATATCTTCTTTATATGCTGAAAGAAAAATTTCTTAAATTTAAGTAACATTTTCTTGAATAGTACTAATTGTAAGTAAACATTTTTTATTGCAAATAAATTACTAAACGTATGATACTTAAGTATTACTTTCTTTTTTTGAATAAATATTTATTTGCAGTAAAGAAATATTTACTTAGTATTATTTCAGAAAATGTTACTTAAATTTTTAGGAATTTCTTTTCAGTATAAACATTTCTTCTGTACAAAAAAAAAAATACTTTTTGCACATAAAACGTACGTTATATAGAAGCATTTGTATATTTTCTTTTAACAAATTGTAATAATTACAGATTGAGAATACTTTCAGGAATTTCATTATGAGGCCACATTATCGTTCGCAATAAAATAAGACATAAATCGCTAAGAAGGGCTATGAAAAATTTACGTGAAATGAATAGAAGTGGCTCGTATGGATGAGCCATATGTAAAATTAATCGACAGCTGGTGGAACCTTGCTGAATGCCTACGGCAGGAGCGGAACCATCATCGATCGAAGGACCTCGACTTACGTAAAACCCTTTGCGCTC
>NW_017305779.1:2390375-2400058 GCF_001594115.1 Trachymyrmex septentrionalis | reverse complement strand
ATACCGACCGGCTGTTGAGCTCTCTATTGCCATTCTATTAAAAAATACCGGCGGCGGCGGCGGCGGCGGCGGCGGCGGCGGCGGCGATGGCGGCGGCGGTCTGCACAGTTGTGCGCGCCTATTACGAGTCCGTTTTACGATCGCCTCGTAAACGTCCGGATCCGCGAAATTGATGGACCACTATACGCGACGGCGCCGAGCTCATGCATGCACATATGCACGCACATATGCACGCGCGCGCGCACGAATTATCGCGCCGATTCGCGTTATCCTCAATGCGCCCTCGCGTGAGGCCTATATCCCTACATTGACGGTATCACCGTTCATCCGATAACGAACGTCAAAGGATTGTGAATGCGGAATTAAAAGAAGCTTCACGCTCAAAGGTAATTTCAAACGATGACAATGAACGTTTAATTTTTCTATCACACTACCGGAATGTTACGTAAATCACACACAATTTTAGATTCCACGTTTTGAAAAAATTGTGTTAAATTTTTCTTGAACTTTATATTTTTCTCTTCTTTTTAATACATTCTTGTTAAAATAAATTTTTATTAATAAATCTTTTTTATTTCAATTTTATTTTAACTTTATTACTAAATTTATTAGTAAGTATTTCTCTCTCTCTCTCTCTCTCTCTCGTAGAGAACGATCTTATTGTCTCGATGCGACATATAAATTCCTCTCGTTATTAGACGTGTTTAATGGAGAGCGAAGAAATCTTATCAATCAATTTATTGACAGGATTTTCTTCGTCCTCCATTAAACGCATGAAATAAATGTCATCGAGACAGCAAGATTTGTTCTACGAGAAAGATTTCTGGCAGGTTAGTGATCAGCGACGTGTACCAGGTGTTCGACCATTCTCCATCGCGCCAAACATGATGCAATATTTTCTTTGCTTTCGCAACTTTATATAACGCCACGCAAGAACATCGTGCATTGAAGAATCAGCATTTCTTATTCTTATCGCCACTCCGTTCGAAGTAAAAGATTTATTTCGTATCACTTCGTACCATCAGAGCATTTTGGTATTGAAAAAATTTTACGCTCTAATGCTATGATTTACATCATGAATTATGCAAAAAATCCCACGAGTACGCATTGTCCGCGGTCAGTTTTGTAAAATGTATAATCCGCGCGCGAGAGGTTATCGAAGAATGATATAATATCCAGCATCGCAACACGGCCGTGCACGGTTCGTTAGTCCTGGCACGATATATTCCCGCTGTCGTAGGCGGTGATCCGCCAGATCCGATCCTTTAAATATCCTGCACTAGGTGGTCGCGCAACGGTTCGCCATCGCGGTTAGCACTCGTTATTACTCGCGACGCATGTTACTCACGCATCGTTGTCAGTAGAATGTTACGATGTTTCTGGGTTACGACCGAAATTTCCGGCGAGCGCGCCCATAGTTTCGTATTTCATATTTAAAGGAGCTGTACTGTGCACAGCGCGCTCTCACGTTGCTTCGGTTTAAAAGGCGTGTCGCACTGACCATCCTCTACATTTCGCGCTTACATTATTCATGTCGCGCATTGGCAACACGATTTGCGATGTGAAGTTTTAACCGAAACCAATTCTCACATTTGAACCATATTTTGCCAAGCTCGATGTTTGTCTTTCCTCTCCATTTAAAATGTCTAAAATATATATTGTACGTAATTATTATTTGTTCAGAAGTTTGTTGAGAAACGCACAACTACTAGATTGTGAAAAAAGTTATGAATCACCCTTCAATATTTACATATAAAAATTTATCAAGAAATAATTATTTCTCCAAATTAAAATCATTATGTCTAATAGTTTGTCATCATTCTGTTAATTGCCAGATGTTGGGCCAGTTTGGGTCGATATTTGTAGTCGGTTCTTATTTCAAGATCGTCTTAAGTAATGTCTTAAGACACGGCTAAGGGCCATGTCACACAAAAAAAACTTAAGCAGTAAGTAAATTGACCAATTACAGTAGAGTCCGAAAGGAGCCATCATAAGCAGTAGCCATTCCAACATGTTGAATTGTTTCCTTATTACTTACGCCTTACTGCCTTAAATTTGTTGTGCGCTATGGCTCTAATGCGGCCCTCTGATTGATTCATAACATCTTAAGACTGTATTTAAGACAATTTTAAATATAAGAACCGACTATAAATATAGGTCATGGTTTCCATTTCTTAGATGTGAATATCGGTCATTCGGGTTTTATAGGCCGATATTCATAGTCAGAGTCTTATATTCGAGATTGTCTTAAGAAGTCACGAATCAGAGAGCCGTAGTAGAGTTTTAAGACATTACTTAAGACAATCTTGAAATAAGATCGGACTATGGATGCTGCCCTTAGATGCAAAACGCTACTTCAACTTGCTCAATAATTTCGAATCGTTGTCCTTGCTAGAAATGTTTCATTGAGCGAAACAGATTGTAATCAAAACGATACAAGATTATGTTGGATGCGATAGGATGCCGTCTGTCCAGACTAATGGTACCGAAACCAAATCCAGCAGTTAGCAGATCAGTGGCGAATATAGTTTTTAATGATGGTTTTCATTTCGAGGCTTAATTGTCGTTGTTTCTAAATAAGTTTATATATAAAAACCCCGTTTCTGTATATAAAACCGAATGGTGATTCAGAACCTTCTTAACAACCAAGTAAATACTTTACCGCAACGCGCGCGGCGCTTTCTCAAGCTGTGCTCTCGGCGCCCCGGGTGAATTCCTTCCTTTTCGTCATACTGGGAGCTTCAGGGCCGGTCATTTATCTCAGATCTCTCAGCTCTGGAAGATCAGAGCGACTCTTATCGCGTAGACGGCCGTGCGAAGCAGAAATATTCGAGAGAGATGGAGAAATCGAGCGGGACGGAAAAGGGAAATACGAAACACGTCTAGGCCTATTTTCGGTCCCCCCGTTCTATCCTACCTTCTTTCCTCGCTCGTTTGTTTCTGTTATTTGCCGGTTAGTCTTTGATTTCATTCCTTTGGTTCTTGCATGAAGGCTCATCGCACGGATATAGCCATCGTTCAAATGATAGTCTTATCGGACTGTAATCTAGGTAGTTATTATGGATCGAAGGATTCCAGTTGGCTTTAAACTCGGAGCTTCCTTCGACAATGTCTCATGCACGAAACGACCTGGTTCCTTGAGCGGGATACAACGAGCAATCGATCCGACCGCATCAGGGGTCGGTAAAGGTATTCAAGAAAGAATTGAATCGGAGAACGTTTAAATGAGCCTCCATATTCTTTCCAGATTTTATCCATATAGTAATGTATGATAAACGATAATACAATAATTAAACTAAAGCCTGAGGTTTGTGATATTTTAAAATCAATTCTAACATTTTTCTCATACTATTATTTGTGGGCTAATAGCCGTGCTACAGAAAGCGATTTTTTTTTCATTCGAGCAACCTCGCCACTTACAGAATGGTACTCATCGCAAAGATGACGCAAAGAAGAGGATGAGGAGGAAGCGGAAGCGGTGCGAGACAGCGCGCGTCAACTGTCAACGAGAGTAGAATCTAGTCTGTCAATAAACACGCGGCGTCTTTAATAGAAAGATATACTGTCGTCATCCTCGTATTGCGATGCAATACGAGAAAATGATTGTGGCCAAATATTTATGCATACCAATCTTGGCTGGAAACATCCGTTGTCAAGTTGTAGTGCGGAAAGGGAACAGCATAGATTAGTGAGGATAAGCAGAATCTTCGGGACCGAAGTTCGATCTCGAATTCTAACAAGAGTATCGATACACAACTTCGGTATTACGTGGGAACAGCAATTATTTATATCCAGATTAATTAATAAAGATAAATAGAGATAATAAATAGCTTAAGTTGAAAATGCGCTAATAGTTTTATGTATGTCTGAAATCTATCTCTCGTTATTAGTACACGAGGATTAATGAAAGAGGTACAAAAAAATTTGTCTAATTTTCAAATATTAAATAGAACCTTCTTCTCAGGACAAGAATTTTTCGTATATGTGCATGTATGAGTAATATCTTATGCGGGGTCTACAATAGAAGTTGTAGCGGTCGTAGGATCTTAAGTCGTAGAAAACTGATCAATCATAGTAGATTATTTTTCTCATATTCGACTGTGATTGGTTAATTTAAATATATACACGCAGAAAGAATGGTTTTGCTGAAGTATGAAAAAATTCAGTTAGATATAAATGAAAATAATTTTATTGGTTCATCAAAATAATTATGTAGAAACGCTTATATATAATATATTAGTGAGAAAAAGTTTTAACATTCTAGTCACGAATTTACGTGTTCTACATAATTATCTTGATGGACCAACAAAATTAATTTCCGATGTGTATCTAGCTAAATTTTTCGATGCGTACTTCAACAAAATCGTTCTTTTCATGTTGTTCATATCATTTTATATTAAGTAATAAGTCTATATAAATTTTATGTTAATCTTTTGTATGCATTTTATTATGAGAAATAGGCGAACGTCTGTCTAATATATCTCGCGTCATCGTCAAATCTCGATTCCCCGTAGAACCCGACGAAGGCGCGATACCTCGATATCCCTCGGGTCCCGTCTCGCGCCGTCATGCCGCGTCGCTGCACGGATATTCTGCTAATTATAGATCGACTGCCGTCGACGCTGCGGCGCGCGTTCACGTCGCCCGACGACGACGACGACGACGACGACGACAACGACGACGACGATGAAGACGACGACGACGACGACGACGACGACGGCGACGGCGACGACGACGGTGACGACGACGACGACGACGACGATGACGACCACGACGATGACGACCACGACGATAGCGACAACAACGAGAGCATGTCGACCACTTCGAAGGCTTGGACTTGAACCAATCCTGACCTTCCCTGCCGTCGTGTCGACCTAGAGAATTGCGTGCTTCGTATGCAGGCCACGTATAGTGCATGACGCCGGGGCCGCGGACCGGACGCTTCTTGCTCTGCACTACTCTCATATTCCGCATAATTAAGACCTGAGTTAAATGTCAGGAGCGTCCTGCAATGAAAATTAAGCGAAGGCGAGAACTCGACACAGCAATTGTGTACTACACCAAGTATCTTAAAATAGTTATAAATCATCAGTCTTGAGAGGAAAACATTTCATTTATTTTTGAAAGAGATTATTAGAGCTATTTCTTTTGTAAATACAAGGGACTCTTTTTATATATTGAGTTTGTTATCGAAACAATAAATAAGATTTCGGTTGCGAAGGTCGTATCTGTCGAGCTAGTTATATAATAGTAATATTAATAATATTATGGGAAGTAAAAATAAAGTGTCTGCCTACAGATCGAAGCTATTGCATGCATATAAGCGTTCCTTATTATAGCAACATAGCAATCAGAAGATCCGAGTGTCTTTTGTAAATCTCATTCTTGCGTTCAATCTCATTCTGGCGTTCTATATTGATCTGGACTTCGTGTATATCTCCAGTTCAAGCGGGCAACTATTTAAAACACAGTCAAGACTTAAATTTAATTTAGTGCAGTACAGTGCAAGCTTTATAGAAGAAATGCGTTTCACCTTTACACTCTTCAGATTGCAATCCGAGTGCTTATCGTTTTCCGGAGCTCTAGCATCTCACGTTACAATCTCTAATATAACATTCAATTAAGCAGTTACCATCACACTCTGTGGACGCGGAAGCCAAAGCTAAAGAGCTTCATATCGCGCAAACGGCCTTCTCCGTTACATATTCATAGCATGCACATACACACGAGGTCTAGGCGTATTTGGAAAGGTCAGGGCCGTAACGAGACCTCGGAAAATTCACGATCCGCCATGTCGAACCTTTAGAGCATTCGGACTCATGTACCCCGACGCTCCATTCCAACCCAATTCCTTTTCTTTCATCTGGATTCTGGACGACTTCCAAGCGGCGGAGCGGAAATTAATATCCTCGGGAAATTCGAGGGAACCTCGGAAAATAGCCGACGAACGAAAGCATGGAATCGATCGTTCGTAGAAAGAAATGCATCGGTAAATCTAATTGGGATGGTCTCATGGGATTATTGTCGGATAGAGCTCAATGAGATTGTAGAAAATTGACGAAGGAATAGTTTGGTAGAAAAGTAACATGATCAAAGAGAGGAACGAAGATAACGCGGCACATGAGCCTAAATGCAATTTTGTTGAAAATTGGAAAGCTCCCCGAAGGACGAATCCTTGTTAGACAAGTTTAAAGTAGTGACGTGAAAATCTAAAGAATTGACAGAAACGAGGGTGATCGAAGATATCGTCGCGAATATTATTAATTAACAAGAGCTCAGAGAAACTATTGGCAAAGTTGAAGTTTAATACATGGACAATCAAAGAGAAGCATTTGATTGTTATAAAAATTATTGAAAGTCGTATCTATTTAAAAATAGGACAATGTTTTAAATTCACTATTTTATATTCTAAGTGAAAAGCGGTATTATTTTAATATCAACAAGTCGTGTATATTTGTATATGTCGTCTTGAGATACGAAAGGATGACGAAAGGATGACGAAAGTAGAGAATAAAAGCAATAAGTTTCCGTCTTTGAAAGCAACCGGACACAGTAAGGAAAATGACTCGAAATGAAAACTAATTTTAACGGAAACTAGACGATTATGTGTTCTAGGCTCATCAACGCCCAAAAAGACAACAAAGCCCTCCAGAAGGGAAAGCTGTGAAAATTCTTATCGCGCCAATAAAAGCCCCATGCCGGAAAGAAAGCGAAAATGAAGACATCAGAGGGCAATCGGTATCCCCTTTCAGCACGATAGTGTGTAAAGAGGCGGAAACGCGCGCCGAGGGAAACGCAAGGCGGCGAAGATCAAAGGAGGAGGAGAGAGAGAGACGAGGGCAACATCGGGTGTCATCCCGAGATCGCAGAAGTTAATTTCGATGGAAGGCCGGCTCAAAGAGGGGGAGGCCTCGCGCGAAGAGCTTTATCGCGCGCGCACGAAAGGAGCCGAAAAGCCGCGAATGAAGATGAAGCGAGAGAAGCGGGGGGAGCCCAAGGGAAAAAGACGGGCCAAAGAGATATCGAAGCTTTCGAAGGTTTTCAAGGGGATGGAGAGGCAAGATGGCAGGTGCGGGTGATTGGGGACGATCGATGAACCTCCGAGGAAAAGCCTAGGGTGGGGTGGGTAGGACTAGGAGGCGAAAGGGAGGGAGAGGAGCGCCTTGGGGCGGATGCTTCGAGGGGATGCCGAAGGGTGGTCGGTCGACGAGCAGGGGGTGTTAGACCGGGGGCAGGAGGTCACACGAGTTCGCGTATGTATAATATGTTTCTCTCTCTCTCTCTCTCTCTCTCTCTCTCTCTCTCTCTCTCTCTCTCCCTCGTGTGTACACTTTCCTCGTATTCGATGTTGTGCAAATAGCGCGACTTGCACGTGCATGCGATGCACCGCGCACGGCCGAGAAGAAGAGGGCGAGAGAAACGATATGAGAAATACTGTTGAGATAAAACGCAGGCCCTTTAGCACCGACTAAAGACGAGAGGTCGATACGCTTCGTTCGCCTCGTTTAGAATAGAAGCTTTTTTTAATATCGCGCTTTGCATACGATAGATATTGAAGTCACGTGTACGGTGAGCAACGTAGGAAGAATCGACGATGAAAATTACCAATTCTCAATTGATTGTATCGAACACGTGACTCTCATCATAATCGCGCTCACGCAGGAACTGTGTCAATCCACACTCTTTAAAAAACGTAACATCATATAATATGAGTTTTTAAGTCGCTCCATAAGTCACGAAAGAAATGTCTTCCCGAATATGCATGTAACGGAAAATATTCCCGGGGGTTAATCTGCAATTCCAAGAATTCCCCCAAAGGAACAGACCCGACCAAATAGGCGAACCGGTGGGACCATTAGAAACAATCAGAGCGACACTCGGGGTCGAGTGAGCAGGATAAATGTTCAAGGAGACAATCGAGCTCGGTGTCCTCCTTGGATGTCATATTACTTATTGATTTCAAAGGAATTCCGCGTAGAGGTTGCCGGCCGGCAAACGTTCTTAAATGACGGTAATATTGGTCCGGAGGCCGGGCCGGTCTTTGATGGGCAATCGAACGGCCACGTCGTCGTTGGTTGGCGGTAAATCAAAGCACGTCTCACTCGTCTGAATTCCGTACAGATGATGTCACGTTTCGTATTGAACCGTGAGAACATCCAAAAAGATACGAGAGAGAGAGAGAGAGAGAGAGAG
The DNA here is from genome assembly GCF_001594115.1 of Trachymyrmex septentrionalis. Classification (NCBI taxonomy): domain Eukaryota; kingdom Metazoa; phylum Arthropoda; class Insecta; order Hymenoptera; family Formicidae; genus Trachymyrmex; species Trachymyrmex septentrionalis. Next base: position 2,391,865 of record NW_017305779.1, on the reverse strand, counting down.
AGAGGCAGAGAAAAAGGCGCAAAGGAATTCGACGCGGTCGAGAAGCCACCAACGACGTGGTGCGAGCAATTAAATTAATAAACAACAAGCGGGCACGCCGATAAGCGTGTCATACTATGCCAACAGAGAAGGAGAGCGAAAAGGTAGCGCGATTGTGTAATTAGGATTATCGGTGATCGCATGGCGCGGCCCTTTTTTCGCCCTGGTGAACTTCGAGCGTTTCATTAGAACTCGGATGGTCGTGAAAGAGTGTAGTCGTTCGCAGGGAGAGCACGAATTTCGATTCGCATTGCGTATGCGAATGTTTCCGGCGAATTAATCGCGATGATCAATTCTTGGAAGAGCAATATTGCGGGAGAATGGAAGCAATATTGCCATCTCGATGAATTCTTGGGAGTAATAAATTGCAGATATTTCTCCCTAAAGTTGCAAAATTCACATTTCATGACGTTTTAGTCCGATATATTCTATTTAGAATGGTAAGTAATTATAATATATGCAATTGAAAATTATAATTTGTACAAATGATATTTTTCTAGTGTTTGCGTGACAACGATCTAATCTTTTCTTTCTGTAATAAGATGACGCTTATGTATACTTCATTCTCTTCTTCAAGAACTTCGAGGCCAACTTTAGACATTTCCAACTCGTACTTCTCGACTTGGAGTAATTCGTTATCATTTATCTCTGTTAGACAGCAAATGGGAACGATAAAAATGATAATACAAGTGGGGGTGGATAGAAAGAGAAATTAAGGACTATGTATGCAATTGCATGCACAGTGAAGTTAAGTTTTAGGACATTCCTCCCGTTATATAACCGACTTTTTGCTAAACAAAAACTGTATGCGGAGGATCGATAATGATAAATGATATCTATTACCACTGTTGGAGAAAATTGCGTCAGTATGTTTGTGCATAATGTATACTGTTATGTTCTGAATATAACTGGTAATAAAAATGAAAAACAACTTCGTATTTTTATCGTGTTAATAACTACTTAGACTTAATGACTTTCGTTTATTATAATTATTGATCCAACATAATAAAATAAATACAATTTTCTAACGGATAAATGTAAATAGTTTTGTTATAAAATCACGAAAGGGGATATTTTATTTATATTAGTATGTTGTCATTTTCGAATAGCTGAAATTTTCTTTTATCGTTATCTATTTTATTTATAGAGCAACAAGGACTCTAACTGAACGGAAATTTCATTATCCGATAAAAACAATTTCGGACACATTTCTGCATGATCGTGCGCGTAAATTATCGCGTGCATTAAAAGTAGACAAACAAGAGCAACGTAGCTGATAACGGCGATGAGGGTGGAGAGGGAAAAAGCCAAAGGGTAAAGAAACGTAATGCTGCACAAAGTCAACGCCCTGCCAGCTCGACGCTCGCTGCATTATGCAACCCTCCCGAGCAACCAGTCGAAGCTCTCTCTCTCTCTCTCTCTCTCTCTCTCTCTCTCTCTCTCTCTCTCTC
>NW_017305779.1:2375310-2390087 GCF_001594115.1 Trachymyrmex septentrionalis | reverse complement strand
ACACACACTCTCTCTCTCTCTCTCTCTCTCTCTCTCTCTCTTTCTCTTTCTCTCTTTCTCTATAGCTATATACGCATTACCACCAGCAACCCCACTATTACCGACACGAGCAACTCCACACTAGCAAGGCCACAGTGGCATAGCTATCTAGAACCACGACTACCCCTACAACGCGACTATAGTAACAGGCTCAAACCTATTTCTATATCGATGAGAGCGAGCGTAACCGAGTTGTTTCTGATGATAGAAAATGTAAATTTATATCATTTACTTGACATATGCAGAAATGCAGACAAGAAGATTTTTTTATTGGGAAGAACTGTGTCAAAAATGGTAATGCGGGGTCTACAATAGAAATCGTAGCAATCGTAGAAAATTGACCAATCAGAGTCGAATATGAAGAAGAATAATCGACTACGATTGGTTAATTTTCTACGACTTAAGACTCTTATGACCGCTACGATTTCTATTGTAGACCCCGCGTTATACATGTATTTTAAAATTGTTATGAGCCACATTAAGACTTGTGAGTTATGATTTAGCACAAAATTCGACTTCATACATAAATGTTTCAATTATCATGATTATAAAAATTTTGTAAACTCTTTTTTGTAGCACTATTACATTTCTAATGAATTCTCTAAAGTGTTTTCTGGAGAGTCCTAATTTTCAATTAAAAACTTAAAGAGATCCTACAGAGTAACTACAGAGTTGAAGATTCAGATGAATAAAGGCTTGTAGAATTCAAGGGCACCACACAATAATTTAACAATCGATAGAGCCTTTACGGAACCTAATAAAACAAACAACGCGCTAAAGCTGGCATCGATCGGAGAGTATCGATACGCTATTTACAACCGCACCGAGATTGCTGATATTGGATACACGTAGCAATTGTCTCGTTAGCTTTATGATGCCAGAAAGTATCTTTTTTTATGATGCAGAGAAAAATCATAATTATAAGGCACTTCTTAAACATGAAACATAGGAAAAAATATTTTTCAAATTACAATATTAAGACAATTAGTTTTTCAGAATTTAAGGGTTTGAGGAAACTATGAAGTTCCGCAGGAACTATTCGGATATCAAGGACATTATATAGCAATTTAACAATCAATAGAACCGTTACGGCGCCTAATAAAACGGACAACATACTAAAGTCGGTATCGATCGGGGAATATCAGTATATGCTGTTTACAATTCAGTTGAGATTGCAACACCACGAGCACCGTTCCTAACACGGTTTGCCCTGCGTAGCAAGGGGTGTGGGCACTATCGGTCTATGCATTCGCGTGGGTGGCGGCGAGGAGGCCTCTGTTGCAATTATGGAATTGAGATCCTATCTGGACGCGCGAGTTACGCTGGAATCGACCCGTGGCTCTTCTGACGAGTCGCCAACCTACTTACAACGTCGATCGAGATGAGACTTTGACTGTTATGCTTGAAACGGGACTAGCAGAGTCTAATTGATAATTTGAAAAAAATTTTTAATTATTGATTATGAGTTTTGTATCAGCTTAATACCTCGCTCGATCTACTTTTGCTTTAAACAAGTCGTTTGTTGTAAATATTGACAGATAAGTCGTAATGTTTAGTGGAACATGTAAACGTTTTTGCTGTCATATATATTGGCTACGTTTATTTCTAGATCATGATGAATTACTTTGCACTCTACGATAAACAAAGCGTCATCGGTATATCAATTTAAATGGTACATTGCCAAAAGCATTATGTCTAAAAGCGTTATTGTTTTCGCGAATTTCAACGAAAAATCCTCTGGAAGACTCTGCGCATAATAGAAGAAATATAAGTGTTACATAATAATATCCTATTTGTACCCGTTGTGTGCTACTATTTCTAATTTTTTTTATATTTTTCTTTAACATTTAATATTTATTTCGGTTCTTAATATTTCTTCCATTGTGCGCAAGGTCTAATTGTTCTCTCAATCCTACACAATTTACTTCTTATGACATGACGTTCTATATTCTTATCACATTGACTTCAACGCTTCAGCGTAGTACTTGACGAACTCGAAACTTGCTTTTTGCTAAAAAATTTGATGAACACTTTAATGCAAAGAGTTACATACGTCTATAATAGACTTTGATAACAAACTATTGAACATTCGATCCTATCAGGATTTTCATCATAGTTGAGGTGTACTGTACTCTCGCGATGCGTCGAGGATGGATGTAGGAAATGCTCGGCGTGCACCGAGCACATGGTCGGAGCACTACCCGTGACAGCAGCTGTCATATACCGAGCGCACGAACACCATTGTACCGTTTCCATTTTTCTCCTTTTTTTCGATATCGTACAACAGCGCTTCCTATAAGCACGTATATTCGCAGGTGTTTCGCCCTCTTTGTCTCGTTTCTCTATCATCTATTTTATGCGTCATTGTCCTTACAATCTTTTACGCTTTTTATATTTTGATTTTTCAATTATGGTATTCTATGCAATTTCGTTGAAGTTGAAGTCTCTCGAATTCAATAAAACGAATATTTCTAATTATTTAATATAAATTCGAGATAATGCTTTTTAAAGAAATAAATTCGAGAGTTGATTAAATTTACACGGCATAATTAGCATCTGTGAAAAAAACGTTCTTTTAATTTTTCATTGGATGTCTGTCACAGAATAAAATATTCTTTTCATATTCTTATATATCCAACATTTTTAGATTAACTCGGACACGATGTTTTATATTTTTAGGACTTGTGTATTATTCCTTGAATTTGGGTCACATCGTTTGAATTAGTGGAAGGGGTTGACCTGCATTTCTTCAAACACTTTAGGAGGAGGAGGAGGAGGAGGAGCTGCATTGAATGTGAATAAAGGAAACTCTATCTCTTCTCGATATAAAGTGCATACTCCTTTAACGTAGCGATGCTCTCTTTGCAGGGGCAGTGCAGTTTTTTAAACTTATAGAGTGAGCGCGATAGAAAACTATAAATATTATCAGTAAGATAATGAGAAAAGTTCTATGAAAGTTTCTATATTGTTCTGTGTTGCCGCTGAATTTTGATAAGAAGTTTTCGTCCAGTCTTTTTATCGTACATTACATTGTTAAATAATTTAGGAAAATAGTGAAAGTATATTTAAATGTTTCTCTTTCTCTCTTTCTTAAATAAATGTCGAAATCTAAATATTTCAGTCAATAAATTATTCCGTGCTGCTTTAATCGTCATGAATCGAGATATTAATTCATATTTCAACATGGGAATTACATTAATCGCGAAATAGCTCGGCAACTCAGGACATTGCTTCAGTTTCGCTGACGGGTCATTGAGGATGAGGCCACTAGAATTTATGCTAACTAGACAGTAATTAGAGCTGGAACATCCGAGAGCTGGATCAACGCACGGCCTGCCGAAACGGGCATCGTACGATTTTCTTTGATTACGTTACATAATGTGAGAAAGCACGGAGAGACATGAATCCGACTGACGGCTGCACATTCCGGCCGTGTCATAATTATTACATTGATTAACACAGGTCTTTTTTTATCTTCGTAGAATACGTGGAAAGAAATATGTTCGACACTTTTATAATTGACGTTTCTTGCGATTCAGAAAAGATTTTCTGTATTTAATATTTATATATGCGTGATTAAAATATAAATTTACAAACCCTAAACTTTACCTCTTTTCTCATAAAAATAGAAATAGGTAGAATTGTTCAAAAAGTTGAGTATTTCGAGTAACAAAATAATAGTTCCGTCTAGCGGCTCACTTCCCGGAACACATGGCAGTGTCCAAATATACTGGTCGTACTATTTTAAACTACTCATTTCTTCGAATTAAATCGTACGAGTGAATCAAAGCCAAGGCAAATCAAGGCCGCTAAATGTGGAATCAGGTACGTCGAGCCGAGAACTGCGATTCCCCTAAAAGTCCGTGAAACTTTAAATGTTTTATACTTTAATCTTATCGAATAATGCGTTATCATTACCAAAACTTCAATTGCAATTTTTATTTTTTAAAAGCAATATAATATAAGGATACGAAAATGCAGTTCTTTCTTTTTTAAATTATCGAAAAATAAAATGAATAACTGAATAAATTATAAATTAATTAATTTTAGAAAGTGTAATATACACGAATATATATCTTCTTTTTGTACTTATTGCATACATGTATCTATGTATCTCGGATTACAGTCCATATATCCAGTTTCCTTCAGAGGGGACATTGCAAAACTGCTTCTTTGCGTATCTTTAAACGAGAGATACGCATTGATGATACAGCTGATCTCGCCTGCGGGCGCAAATCGTCCAAGAACAATGACGAAGATGTCGAAGGGGGACCGACTTAAGGGTCAGAAAGGACTTCGAAATCATGCCGTGGGAAGGGCACCGTGGCAAACGACCGCCGCGTTTCATTTCGTTATTCGTAAACGTATACGGGTGTGCGTGAAGGGTATACACCTAAAGGGACGAATGAGAGGGTGGAGGCAGCAGCGCACCACGTCATGCCACCCCGAAAAACCCTCGAGACAGTGCCGTCTTTTGTGACTGGGCTTGCGGGCGCGTAATTTCATCACGCGGCTGGCAGACCGACGAGAACAATTTCCTCTTCCACGAAAATTCGTGTCGTTTATCGAGAAAACGCCCATCAGACCGATTGGCATGCATGCCGCATACAATTCCAAGGAGTAGTTAACGTAATTCTGATGTCGGCCGGATAAAGGCGTAGGAGAAATTTCTTTGGCGGCTAAAGGCCGATATTACTAACGTTATTTAATTTTCGTCTTTATCTTCTTACTATAATAAGGAGACTTACTATGGTAAAGATTATTTATAAAATGTCCTTAAGAAATAAAAGCGCTAAAATAATTAAATATTTCGAGAAAAAAGTCAGATATAATTTTTCGTGTTAATAAAAAATTACGATAAAATAGTATAATTGTGATATATGAAGCAATTATTCTCTGAAAGGCACAGTCTCAGTGCGAGCGACATTGATATCTAAAGCTAAAGCAAACATAAAATTATAAGCGCGAGGGGAGTACAGTGATCGTATTGTTAACATGCGTGGAGCCGTAATAATGTAACTGTCGTTTGTCTGGCGCCTAAGGATACAAAGAAAGGTCTTACCGTAATATCGATAAATGTTTAATAATTACAATTATTAACGTTATACCTATTAGCTGTCGCAATATTCTTGCGCATCTCAGAAACGCAACTTTTGGCAAAACCAGTTAATACCTATGCCTCCTTAAATGTATTGACGTATACAATAAGTGTTTTACGTGAAAGTAAAAGCAAGCTTAATAGTGTAATAAACATTTGTATACGTTAAATAAAGATTATTCAACATTTCGCTACTTTTTTGTTATCCATATTTTAATTTTAATACTATATCATATTTTTTACAATTATTATAATTTTTATTTATTAATGCATTTTCTTTTTACATTTAATTTTTTTAATTAATGTAATATATATATTTTTTTAGATTATTCTTGCTAATAAAAACCAGACACTTTTTTACTTAATTATACGTAATATCGCATGGTATTTTAGTGTTTTATGTCTGTGGTTATATTGCACGCAAACCGAATTAACATCTCTCAAGGCCGTACCTCGTAATATACATCTGTATTTCAAGAGTTAATTTACATCCAGTAACGTTTATACGTATTCGAATGTATTTGTTTGAACGTGATGGAGGATGCGACTCTGGGGTACTCTGGAGTGTGATGAATGTAAGGCAACTGCCGTTAACACTTCGTTCCGCTTTAATCGAAGGCTCTCCTTGAAAATTGAGAGCCATTGCGGAGCCACGTTCAATTAGATTCGATCCACTCGAAGGCGAGACAATGAAATCCGATCGCTTCGCGATATGGATCGCCATCGACGTCTCACGTCGCGTGTGCGTAACTAATTCACGACGAGGTAAAATCGGAAAAGTAACCCGTAGTCTCGGGAGACAGGAACAAGGGGGATGGTGATGGCGCGCTCTCTCTGACTCACCCTCGCCATCTAAAGAATTATGGGCGTCGAGTGTGTTCACCTTCTCATAAAAATTCAGAGATCCTCCTTCCTCCACAGACGTAGGAGAATCTCGGAGAAAAGTATTTATTATTACGACGCGCTAAACACGAGCACTAATTGCTTTTTCCCGGGAATAAGATAATACCGAAGCTACGGTTACATCTAACATGGGAAGAGATCTTTTGACTAGATCTATAAATAGATCACACACGTTGTATCTACATTGTCAACGTGGTAATTTTTAAACTACGGGTCGCGAGCTACATGCAATTATGCTGCTGCAGCAGCCGTCGCAGTTTTATCGCGTTTCTAGAAACGAAGTTGCGAGAGACGCGGTTTTACGAGCGGACTTTTCTCGGTGGCGATTATTATACGACCACCTCCGCGTTGCGACCAGCAGTCTGCTTGCTTTAAGAAGATACTTAAGAAAGACGGATGACTATGCGAAATTATTAATTGCGTGACTTTTGCATTTCTTTTCTGTACGCGTGTACGGCTCGCGTTATTTTCGAGATTTTCCTGATGAATAAATTTACGAAAAAATATATGAGGAAACGGTTACGGTCTCTGGTACCATATCATAATCTCTGGTTATGCGATTTGCAATCGTATGATATTTTTAGGGTGAGTGACAACGAAAACAAGGGATTACTGGCTGTTTCGGTTCCTCGATCTGAGTCTTAAGTTTCAATTAAAGCACGGATCAAAGAGAAAGAGACAGAGAGAGAGAGGGAGAGAGAGAGAGATTTATAAAATTAAAAAACAGAAGATTCATGTTCACTTTTTATTTATACATACACATTCTCTCTCTCTCTCTCTCTCTCTCTCTCTCTCAGTTGTATAATCCCAACTCAGCTAATTGATAAAGTCAAATAGCTCTTAAAAAGCATCTAAATTTAAGAAGTGCTACCACCATCCTCTCATCGATACAATTTCGTCGCGTGGCTCGTCATCTGTGCTTCCTCGTAACACGGCGAGGTGGACATCGAAAGTGGAAAAGAGCAAGAGCAATAGAGTGTGGCGTAGGAAGGCGACTAGGGGGTCCAGGGGACTCTGATCGCGTTAACAGAACGAAGGATAAAAAGAGAAGGAAAGAGAGAGAGAGAGAGAGATCTGAGAGACGGCATGCGAAAAAATACTCTCTTGGCACTCGGCTTCGGCAGACGAGATAAATAGCGTGCGTGGGTGCGGCTCGACGATGTCTACGGGCCACACGCCACGTTTCAAGCGGATTGAGCGAACGAGCCACACGAATCCGTGAGGGAGACGGCGCGAGAATGGAAGAAAGATCGAGAGAGAAAAATGAAGGAGGGAGGAAGGGGGAGGGAGGAAGGAACACGCCGATGCTACATAGACGAGGAGAGTTCTTATTCACGTTTTAAGTGCATCGACGACGTTTTAATGGCGCATCAGGTAGGAGTAATGCGCGTCGCCTTTACGAGATTACTTCGCAGTCCCCTTTGATTGTCGTCTCACGAGGATATTTATGCGTTGTCGGATAAATAGAAGAGCCTGCGACGAATAGGGGCGGCGAATGCGGAAGGAGGGGGAAGGGAGGGAACATAATTAACGATCGAACTGTGGGGGTGCATGTGGTCCTGCATGAGTAATATATGCGCGATTGTCAAAAAAATTTCATCTGATTATGATTTGTGAGGTTGTGACGGCTTCGCGTCTCTAACGAGCTATCTCGGTAGTTCTGAGATGCAGGAAAATAGATTTTTCTTAATTAGATAATTCTCTTATTTTTTGTCGCATCTTTTTTGCCTTTTTACTTGACAAATAGAGATAGATAATAAAGTAAGATAAATTAAAGTAAACTTTATTAATTACTGATTCCGTTTACGAAGTCTTTTTAAAAAAGTATAAAAGTACATTGATTGGCAGGCAATTGAGAGCAATAAACTAACGCAGTTAGTGTGAAATAATTAATAAATGTATTCTTTAAACCGTTATATACAAATCGAAAGAATCGAATATTTCGGTTCGAGCCATCTTCAGCGATGTCAATTAAAAAGTTAAGAAATTAGTCGTGCCGAGTAGCTGAGGAGGAGTCTCTTCAATTCCATATTTGAGAAAACATCCCTGTCAATTAGCTGTTTGGCAAAATGAGCGTAGCTGTTAATTATGACCAATATAAATTATTTTCGAAGGATGGATGTAAGAAATAAGACATTAGAGTACTCGTATCGCCTAAATTATTGAAAAAAATGAAGTCTTTTTTATGTTTAAATAAAAAGGAAGAATTTATACTATATATCTAATTTCTCACATATGAACGATAAGTGGAAACATAAAAAAGAACAAATAAATTGTTTACCAGTTAAATCCACCAGTAACCAGTTAAGGAATGGCTTGTTAACGTGTGTAATCTCCTTTGGAATTAATTCGCTTTATATATCTATAACTTTTGAATTGTCAATTATGAATCATTATAGAGCGCAAATCATTTCGGCACATCGCCGAAGTGCTACTTGCCAAGTGTGTCTCGTGATTTATACGACGTCATGTCATTAGCTCACGGGTGGCAAATTACGGACTAACTATAATTTATAGCCAATAAATATGGCGCGTATTGTGCGCGAAGCAGCTATCGTCACACATATTTGATGACCACGAAATGACGATTTAACAGATGAATACAATGGCGATTTATCTCAATCTTTGCTGGGAAATACAAGAGATATCTGACGTACTATATACCTCTCCTATTGCCTTTTTAATACAGATGCATTTTCTGAGGAATATTTTAATTTTAATTAAATAACTGTATACTCTTTTAAAAGATATGTACTCTTATATAATGTATTACATTTACATCGATATTTTACACAATATATTTAAGAAATACGCAACTTTTCATGTTATTTTATAATATTTTATCTATGATTATTCAGTTGTATTAATTAAGAAATAAATTAATAAAAAATAAAATTTAACTTTCAACTTATTAAGTAGAAATTATATTAACATAATTTATTGGTATAATTCCTTCATTGAAGAGTAATTATTATCAAAATTTAACAAGTTAATCATTTAAGGATTAATTTCGTTCTGGACATTCTGAAGATCATTCAACTTCTCGCCTCTCTGCCAAATGGAAGCGGAAATCGAGATGCTCGAATCACGCCACCGACACAATTGAATTCTGACGCAATGCGTCATGCGAGTGTCGTTCATTTACCCGTCTCAGGACCAGAACGGTCTAAGGGTAATCGTTTCTATAATCTTTCAGACATTTTACTAAATAATAATTACTTAAAATGAGTATCAGTTTTTATTCCACCGTTATTCGTTTGCGATAATATAATTTATTTTAGCAAAATATGATTCGATAAAGTGATATTTTGATCTTTCGATCAGTAGCCGCATTTCAATATCGCCGCAGCTTGTTTCGGTACAGATGCATCAAGAATAGGACTTTCCGAGGAAGAAACAAACGGGAATTTCGGGAAATCTTCTCGCTCCATCGGTGTTTTAATAATACACGTGCCTGCATACTCGCAAATGGACATGATGCAGATGCATGGTATGCTACGAATATTTGTCTTATTTCCTTGATAAAAGGCTGCTCTATTTATCCTTCGCATTTCGAGCGAGCTGATCTGGGGTTCTCGCGGGTTCTTTTGTTAAGACCAGGGTGAAGCGCGGTGTCGATACATAGCCCGGGGTGATCGTATCTATCGCAGCGAATTTTCATGGAAATCGAGATACACGTCATCTCTCGATCGTGGGTCTGATCGATCATAGATAAATCAGCGGCCGTTCATCGTTCGTCGATTACGCGAGATACACGAACATTCAATCCCGATTCAATTCAATTTGGTTTTGCAAATCGAACGTTGGTGGAAATCGGCTTTAAAGATTACTGTTACATTGAAAAATGTTTGAAAAACTAACAGACGATATGCTTAATCTGTGAAAACATGAATAATATTTGTTGGAAGTTATTAACAGAAAAGCTAAATATTATATCGAATATTATTTCGAATATAATACATTTATTTATAGAAATCTATTATTTCGTTCGGCCATCAGTTTCCGGTGAATTACTTCGGCTTTTTTTCTTCTTGCCTAATTGCACCTTCAATGCACATTTCTTATGTAGGTATATTATTTTTATAAATCATTTATAAAAAAAATCATTTAATAAATTATTTATTATTATTATTTTTATGTATCAATCCAGGCTAGGATTTTATCCATCGTCCGTCTCGCGCTCCAATCAGCTGGGAACAACGTAACTTCCCGAAAATTCGTCACGTTCTCGGAACAGTTCGCGATTTCATGCGAAAGAATTGATTAAAATATTTCAAAGAATTGATTAGACAAAGAATGAATTATGCCCGGTGTGTTACCAATGCAGATTAACTTTAACCTCGATTATTTTTTATCTTCCTCTAGTTCTAAGAATAAGAAAAAGATAAAGAATAAATTAAACCGAGCTTAAAATTACTCTGGTAAATGGTCAGATTACAGTTAGCAGGCATCTTGACAAATATAAATATATTATTCGATCTTGATTTCTAAACTGAATTGTTTTCTATTCTATCGAAGTTCTTCTTCAATAGAAGCAACAAAAGTACCTGTTTCGGTCCAAAAATTTTTACGAAGGATTTTATTGTTTCTTCATAAAACTTTCCTTCATAGCGCACACTAGAAGAAAAGAATGAATTCTATTGTCAAGTCCTTAGAATAGAAATACAAGGCAAAGAATCTCGGAAGCAAGCGCAAAATAAAGAGGAAATATTTATTTTGAATTAGACAAATGCTCATCTTGGATCGATAGCAGAAAAACCTTCCTATGAATTACTAAGAAAAGAAGGTCTAATAGAAGAATAAAATAAAAAAATTAATATTTTTGGAAAATTCATGCGTTTTGAATTTATGGAACATAATATCAGGCAAATTATTCTTCGTATCTTGAAAAAGATATGAAAATAGAATTTATTAAATATTTACTAAGAATGTGATTTACGAGAATATGAAATTATAACGAAGTTTCATAGACGCTATTAAAAATTATTTTCATATTCTTCTGACTATTCGATTTTTATAAAAATTACTGTTCTTTCCGATTTACATTTTTCGTGATACTAATAAATTCTTTCTCACGAAAGAAATGTATGTTTGTCGGAACTGTAGAATCTTTCTTACGCAGATGCTACGAAACTTTTCTCTGCCAAATTAAAGCAGCCTAAGATGTTTCCATTCTCACTCAACGTGCATACTTCATATACTTATAACAAAGCTCAATATGTCCCGTTGGAATGATCGACAAGATTTAATATCGTTTTCATACCTGGTGAGACGGCAAGCGCGAGAAAGGCAGCGGCGGCAACGACGTAAAGTATCCTGAGCGCATTTCCCGAGCCGCGAATTTCCCTCCGTCTTCTACCGGGCCTCTTCTGGGCGGCGCGACAGCAGCAGGAGTCGTCGTTGCAGCATACTCTCGTCGTGGAGTCGCCGTACGATTGTCGGGGTTGCACATCAAGGACGACATAGGCCTCTTCCTCCTCTTCTTCCTCTTTCCCGTAGGGCTCTTCCTCGCCGTCGGCGTCCTCGGGCAGGTCGGCGGCCGCCGATGCACGACGTCGACGCGGCGATCTCGCCCGGCGCGGGTCGCCGGCACTGCGGTTGCCGCCGCCGCCGCCGGCACGGTCGATCGCCGGCTCGTCTCGATACATGGCCTGCGGGTGCAGCGACGACGACGGTGGCCAGCAATGTGCCACCGGGGTCGGCTGCGCTCGTCAACGTATCCTGCCCGCGGTGCCCGCAACTACACCCGCGCCAGTACTACCTTCGTCGGCCCAGTCCCTCACCCTACCTGCGACACCGTACGACCTGGCGACACGATCGCTACTACGAGGCATTACCGCTACCTAGGCCGTCCGAGCCGAGCCACCACTAGCCACCGGCACACGTAGCACCAACCAACCAACTAATCAACCGAACCGAACCGAACCGAACCCAAAACCAACCAATCAATCAATCAACCACTGATTTTCTTCGGCCCTTCCAGAGTCGTCGTTCTCTCTGGTTCTGGCCAAGTCCGCTACCGATCACTGTATCCCCGCCGACGATGATATATCTCGACGGTTGTGCTATCCTTGCGGTAAATACGTTTTGTGAAATGATAGCGGATGCCTATATGGTACAACGAGATAGTTCTTTTCGCGAGGACGCGCTCCGTTCTTGAATTTGTCGTCAGGACGACGACCCTGATGCGCCGCGTTGCTTCTTTCACGTGACACACGTTCCGGAGTGCCGTAGTATCGTGACGCGTGACACACCGACGAGGGTGAAGGCCTCAAGGAATCCGCGTATTATACCCGCCACGTCGGAGGGAAGAAACCCTCCAAACGTATATACGCGCTACGTATTAGCGATGACACGCGTCGAGCGCGAAAGGAAAGAAGGGTTCAACTGTCTCTGTCCCCTTCAGCACCCTCCTCTCTCTCTTTCGGCCGTTCGTCTTTGTCCCCTTTTACTTTTTTCTATTCGAAACTCGACGACCACCCTTGCTCGTGCGACAAGCAACTACCACCAAGCGCCATCAACACGTTCTTCCTCCACCCTCTCTGTCGAGAAGCGAACGACTGACTGTATAGCTCGTGCGTCGTCCAGCGCGCCTGGACACTACCACCGTCCGGTAGGAAGTGTCGGCTGCCACGAGGTGGACACCTCTGCGAGGTCTTGCCAGCGGCGGCGGTGGCGGTGGTGGCGGCGGTGGCGGTGGCGGCGGCGGCGGTGGCGGCGGCGGCAGCGGCAATAACGGCGGTAGCAGCACCAGCGGTAGTGGTAGCACCGTAAAGGCGGTAGTAGCGGCGGTGGCAGCTGCAGCTAGTGGTGCACCGGCGCATCGAGCAACTGTGCTCCGCTCGTGCACGGTGGTACCGAGTAAGTAGCGGATAGGCAAATCAGTGGTTTAGCGTTCATTTAAGCAGGACCTATCCGGTGCGTCGAACCTTACCCCCTTTCTCGCATCTTTATACTTCAATTCGTACAATTTGCCGAAGTTTGCGTTCGCAACTCCTTCACGACGACCCTAACAGACAATTCAACCCCCTTTTCAACTCAACTCTCTTCGCCAAGATTTGTTTGACCGTCCTTTCTCTCTCTCTCTCTCTCTCTTTCTCTCTCTCCCTCTCTTTTTCTCTCCCTTCTTCTTTTCCTCTCTTAAACGATATGCTCCGTTTTCTGCTGTCGCAGAGAGGAGCAGACCGCGATCCGTCACCGTGAACTCTCGCTCGCGCACTGCCGCGGCTCTCTCGCTTCACTGACTGGGGGGTAACGCGCCTTCGCGCCAGCAGGCCAGCAGCACCAGCAGTGGCGAAGCTCTCTAGCACACGGCCAGCTACTAAGCAGCACCACGCACGACGGGCAGCCTCTCGACTGCCCTCGACTGCCGTAAGTGTGTGTCTGCTCGCCCGCCCGTGTCGGCGCGGTGCGGTGCGACGCGGCGCGGCGTGGAGCGGTCTCGCGCGCAGGCGGCGTCGGCGTCGGCGTGCGTCGAGCGGAACGGCGACGACGCCGTTAGTCGGCGGAGCTGCAAGCAAGCGGCTGCCGGCTAAGGTAGAGGCGGTGAGTGGTTCTCCTCGCTCTCTTGCTCCCTGCAACGACGGCGGCGGCGACGACGACGACGACGACGACGACGACGACGGTTGGCATCGACAGCGGTGGTGGTGGCGTTGGTGGCGGCGGCGGTGGCGGCGGCGGTGGCGGCGGTGGTGGAGGCGGCAGCAGCGCCGCCGCGACGCTCGCGACGACGACGTCGCGATGGCCCCGCGAAGGAGTGCCCCGTCGATGCCATCGGCCTGGGCCGAAATCGATGCCCCAACGCGGCGTCTGAAACAGCGGCACCCCCGCGACCTGAGCCACACACCACCGCCACCACGGCCACACACACCTTACCCCCGGCGCGGGTATACCGGGTGTCCCATTTTGCCCTGCGGCGCTCTTCGCGGCGAACATAAAGATTACTTACTGAAATGTTGGGAAAGTTGCTGTTGTTCTTCCACCTTATTCTTTGTGAAATTTGACAATAATTTAAAATACCTTTTCAATCGTAGAAAATGAGATTTGAAGAAAATGCATAGAACAGCTCGGAAAAAAATGTATCCTTGAACGGTCAAATTAAAATGTGAGAAATGATTTTTGTTATTCGCGTATTTAGATTCCATTTTAATGCAAAGTATAATATAAGATGCACCAAAATTTTTATAAATAAATTTTCCTTTTTACTTTATTATTTGTCTTTCAGTTTTTAGAAAGTATAAATCTTCGGTTTTAGAGTAAAAGTGCGACACCCCGTATATCTAATCCCGTGCACGAAGATTACGAGCACCACTTGCTATTATGTAAACGTATATTGCACAAATATAAATGTACATTTATGGCTATGTGTAAATTTGGCCATGTTCCTGTCTAAAGTATTATACAAGCATGCGGCAATACACTGCACACATTACTCACCGAAGTACTCATACATAAGTATACGCAATCGAAGTCGGACGCACGTACAAGTACACAGATACGTTGAGAGTATTGAATGGGCGAGACGTGCCAGGAGACGAGATCCTGAGGAAGAGATTTCCTTCGATTTATCAGTAGCGTTGCCTCGTTTTATGTGTTGAGTATATTACTCAACAGAAATAGAGAGTCTTCCCTATATTTGTCAAATAGAAAGGTCTCATCTTTAAGAAGTTATAAAGGAAATATGTCATGATTTACGCGATACATCTTTTTCTTTGAATTATAAGATTCTTGAATTGAG
>NW_017305779.1:2368547-2375210 GCF_001594115.1 Trachymyrmex septentrionalis | reverse complement strand
ACCCGCAATACCGAGTCCGGAGTTTGCGGGAAAGTTTTTTTCTTTTTTCATTTTTTATCGTATCGCGTGAATATGCATATAGGCGGAGCGATAGAATTTTCTGAAACTATAGCAACCCTGCACGAGGCAACAGAGTGAATGCAATACGGCTGCATTTCAACGGTGATATGAGTGCACGTATACGCATACATGCTGCGACGACAAAGATGTAGAACATTTCTGTTTATACGTCAACTTTGTGGGTACTTCGATTTGAAGATTCCGAATATCTTTGACCGATATATAAAGTAATACAAGGATAAAGTAAGCACAAGATGAGAGAGAGAGAGAGAGAGAGAGAGAGAGAGAGAGAGAATGTAATATAAGAATAATATAAATCACAATTTTTTATTATACAAGTTTATCTTCACAATTTACTGAAGCTATAAATACTCTCGTTTTATTCACGCATTTTAGCACATCTTGTTACGCGTACAAAAACTGTTATTTACGGACAGTGAAGATTTTTTTAATTGAAAAAATGCTGTACTTTATGGAATACTGCCAGCAAACATTACTAAGGCAGATCAAACGTTACTCTCCAATTTATACTTTACATAAAAAAAAAGGATTAGATTGCAAAGTAATTGAATAAATCCACTCAATAATATCCAAAGTTGGATAATAATTTTTATAAATGAAATAAGTAACAAGAAGAGTCAAATAGGATCGCTAAATTTTGGCCTAATAATATTTATATGTAAATTTTGTAATATGCTTTCCATTTATATAAACTGCGCGCCGATTACTTGAACAATTATAGAGTGAAGCTGAAATAATAACATTAAATTGATTAATTTTAATAACAACGTTAATAAGTATCTGAAAAATACTACAAAAAACTTATTATTAATGAAAAATAATACCTTAGCTAGGATAATCTTTATGTTGATCTATGTAGATTGAAAGAAATATATACCTGTCGTTTGTACTTCAGATTATGTCAGTGCTATATTATTGCAAACCAATTTAAAGTCTTATATAATCTTAGATTTAGTTCATTTAAAAAAAAAAATTTAAAAATTATTGAATTCGCTAAAGCACATTGTACAGCTGAAAAGAAAACATGAAAAAAATACAATACTCCGATACGATTGATTTTTAACGATCGCAACGGCATCGAGTGCATCTCCCGGCTAATTTCGGGCGTCCAAAATTCGCATGGAATTCCCGTTCCCTCAATCGGAGTCAATAGACTCTTCGTTGCGGCAGATGTGCGTATCGATTTCAGTACATCATCGATTCGCGCGTATCCCCGAATAAACGCAATATCGCACGCTTCGCTCTTTGAGATGCCCGGCGACTCCTCGTGCATGCTGTCTTCGTGCTGCTTCGTCCCCGCTTCATGTTGCGGCGGCGTCGGCGTCAGTCAGCAGGCACACGCAGCGCGAAGCAGGGGGTTCCGTAGGGGGAGCACCTGGAGGGGCCACTGGGTGGCCGGCATCACCCTCGCCAGGTGGTTGCAACTTGTTGTTGCGGGACCCCGCGACCTACGTGGGCCTTCTTTCTCTCTCTCTCTTTCTCTCTCTCTCTCTCTCTCTCTCTTTTATGTGTCCTCCTACCATCTCCCTTTTCTAGATACCCTCTTTCGCGTGGTTCCGCACACACGTGTATCCGGACATTATAAATCGCTATTTCCCAGGTTTACGTAAAAGCGAGGACATCCGCGTCCTCCGTTTTAAATCGGAAAATTGAAATTTTGCGGAGAGGGGAGTGGAGGAGGGCGATATAGAAACAGATGCGAGATGGACTACGATTGAACGAGCAATTCAATAGCGTCCAATATCAAGTCGCATCGCGCAGCGAATGTGAAATTGTATACATGGAATTTTCTCCAACGTTATTTGTATTTTATATAAATTAATCCTATTTTACGTATTCTTCGATAAAAGCAATAACAATGGAAAAATTTGTTTATTTATTCAACGATAAGGTTCCGTCAACGAATTCCTCTAAACACGTACGTTTTCACATTTCGATGCTTTTGCTGTGATGCTCATTTCTCTATTTCTCATTTCTTCACCGACATTTTCCTACAAATAATTTTGCATGCATGATTCGTCGCAACATGAATAAAAGTAGATCGTTATGGTCAAAGAACTCGAGGAACAGCTGCTTTTACGCATCATTTACGGCACCCGCTGCCGTTATTCTGAGATGACACCTCTTCCAGGTACAATCACACCACTGAAAGAGAGAAATGCGTGAAACCTTGTGTCACGCGATCTTCTAAAAATAAGGAAATGAATACTCTTGGAGTGGCACGCGCTATAATGTCCCCTTTCCTTTTATAGTTGACTTTTCAAGAGTACAAGAAGAATGCGCTCTGTGCATCAATCTTCCGTCTCTCTCACTTTTAAGTCTGTTTATACTGATGTTTATACTCAAGCGAATTTTTTGTTAATATACTGAAAAATTTAATAAATGCACATGATTCATCCCCTTTCCACACTCACTGATTCATTTAAAATTAAGCAATCTTAATAACATAAGAATAGATGTTTTTTTTTGACATTAAAAAAATTGACAGTATCTTAATAAATATTTTTTGAAATATTCGCAAGTAGACAATTTACTTTCTCAATGAAAAAAAAAAGATAGTTAAATCAAATTAATGATCCTTGTATCAAATAAATATATGTTAATATCCAATAAATGTGTTTACTTACAAATATTTAAAGAAACATTTATTACTATAATTGCAATAAATATTTTTCAGTGTATACATTAACTCGAATAGATTAATTCGAGCTAACAATCCCTTGACGGATTTTCTTTCGCATACTGTCGGAAAAAATTCGATCGATACTCTTCGTTAAATCGAACAGTCGAGGTATTCGCCCGAATACAGAGATTGTTACAAAAATCTATTCAACTATACGAATTCATTATATAATATCTGCGGACAATTTAATTTCCGTCGTGGACGTATGTGTGAGTGTATGTGTGCGTGATGAATTCCATTTCGGCATTGTCGCTGAACCGAGCTGCATTTTGACAGTCTGAAGAAGAACGAGAGGATAAGACGGACTTTTCGGGAGCAATCTCGAGAGGGGCGATGCGAGTCGGGGGTTACTGGAACAGAAGTGGGACACTCGCGGCGAAAGGGGTTGGCCCTCGCGTACTGTGACAACGGTAAAACAACTCAAAACGACGTCGTCGTCGGACTTGGCTTCCGGCCATTTCCCGGCTATCGATCCATGAAGCGTTACGACGAAGCTGCTTCATGTGCAATTATAGGTGTATCGTGTGTATATAACACGCATCGGCAACCGGGCGCGTTATCCTCGTCCCGCAAGAATGATCCACGAAATTTGTGCCCAAATAAGGCTGATTCTTCATTGATTATACGAGGAGGAAACGGTCCGCGATCGAACTAACTTATCAGTAGAATTATCTTGTCTGTAATTTGAATTTAATATTAAATTAAATCGTTCAATCGAATCTTATTATATTCAATCATAACGATTTCTGAGAAGTAACATTGTAAACTAATTACAATCCAATAATTGACAGCCGAAATTTCTTTTCGAACATTTTATGTTCTTTTGTTTATTTATTTATTTATTTTTTGTATTTATAATAATGATAACATAAT
This sequence comes from Trachymyrmex septentrionalis, assembly GCF_001594115.1. Classification (NCBI taxonomy): domain Eukaryota; kingdom Metazoa; phylum Arthropoda; class Insecta; order Hymenoptera; family Formicidae; genus Trachymyrmex; species Trachymyrmex septentrionalis. The sequence continues at coordinate 2,371,573 of NW_017305779.1, read as the reverse complement.
GTTGTCGATGTATTATAAATCTCTATAACATTGACATTAACATGCGGTATATTAATATATCGCTGACCGCGCATGGAAAAGAAACGCCAGGCTATTCTTGGCGCGAGATAAATCGGTGTGAACGACTCCAGGTGCATACACCGAGGAAACCCCTCGCAATCGTTCACAAACCCATAGCCGGTGAACAGTCGCACACGTATACAGTCGGAAGCGACCCAAATGCGAGTACAAACGTAGATTAATAATGCCGTTGCGATAATGAAATTGTTCACGTGACACGTGAAATTTGCGGTCACGTTCTCTGCGCGATATACCCATCGACCCAGAAATCGATCCGGAAATCTTCCCAATGTAAACCGACGAATACTCTTTTTACGTACTATTCTTATAATCAAAAGCGAATTCGTGCAGCGTTCGAAAGAGAAACAGAGAGAGAGAGAGAGAGAGAGAGAGAGAGAGAGAGAGAGAGAGAGAGAGAGAGAATATAGGCATTGTGGGAACACGAGGAGCCAGATTTGCTGTCAACGTCGTCGTCGTAATTGCGTTTCAGGTGTAAGGAACACGGTGAGAGTCCGCCCTACATGAGTACGACACGAGCGTACGTTTCCACGTATGCGTGAAATCGATAACTGGGAATTAGTCTGCCCGGCTGTCTCCCAGAACTAAATGCGAGCGTACGGCGGGAGAAAAATTTAGTCGATCGCCCTTGGGAACCGATGTACTCGCGCGAGTTCTGTTTATTATTGCTGTTTTTCGAACAGATCGAAAGATTAATATCAAAATTTAATTTCACTCGCAATGACTTTTTTTATAAAATATAAAAAAGGTAATTTTATATAACGTTTTTTTCATTATAGATTATTGTCATTAATAGCGGGAAAAACTTACGAGACGTATAATAAGTAATAATTCAAATAGTAATAAATAATACACTGAGAATTGATGTGAGAAATATTCTCAAGAGAAAGGATATAAATTATCAATGACGAAAAAAAAAAAGACGAATATAATGAATCGATAAATGATTAAGTAATATCTGTTAAAAAGATTAAGTATACAAAGATATTAATTTTAGATGGACATTTTAGATAAATTAAAATGCACGTCAAATTAAAAATGAATGACAGAAAAATTAATTCAATTGCTTGCTTTTCTGCATCTTCTAACAAGTCTCCAATCGAGAATTTAACACAATGAAATATTTAAAACCTATATTTTCTTAACTGAAATAGAGACTAGATATATCACAGGTTTTTCAATTAATTTTTAATTTTTAATTTTTAATAAAAAGAAAAATAACAATATTTCTGAAAAATATCACAATGACAATTTACAGCTTTTTATTTGAATTTTTTTTCAAAACAAAATTTTAATTTATCAATGTTCAGTTTATTTCAAATATTGAGTTAATTATGAGGAATCGTTTCATTCTGAAATTATTTTCATAAAGGCACATATATGCACAAAAAAGGGTCTTTTATTTGCACAACTAATCCATCAAATATTCTAAAGTAATTAAAATAAATGAGAAGCAGTCTCGAATAATTTTTGTAGCTAATGGCTCATCGGCTATCATATATCGCACATTTTCTTTTCTCTTTTTTTACCTTAATATGTCATACATGTTCCCGGAGATATTGTCCCATGATGGACATACATGTAAGAAATACTAGCCAGTCACGAAAGGGGCAAAGTAAACGCGCGGCAGAATAAACGAAAATCTACCCGTACGAGAAACTAGAGAGAAAGAGAGAGGAAAAGAGATGGAGAAAATATCACTATAGACGGTACGGAGGATCAATACGTCACGAACACGATCACAACTATTCGTGCATACACGCGAGACTATCCCTGCCCCTTTCAGTCCATACTCTGAGATAATTCTTCTGCACATTAATCATAATTACTTGTATATCACTGAACGAGTCGACTTGCTTCAGACAGCGCATCAACGTATATAAGATTATAAATATATTATATTTGTTGCTCGATACTCAAAACAGATCAGAAATCTCTTTTTTTCAAATTTATTTTAAGGTTTATTTATTCGTGATTTTTATTACACTTTTGGTCCAATAGAGATTTCTCACATTGTGCGAAGACATAAGTTATAAACAAAAACCTCTTATTAAACAGATACTTTCTTCTTTATTGATATCTAGAGAGGTAGAATTCTTAAACTACTTTGTTATCTTAGTTTTTAAACATCTTTTTGTTTGTTATCAAAATTGTGAGAAATTGTTTTCGTCCTAATTATGTGAATTAATTTTAAAGAAATTACATATATGCGGGCTATTATCTGTTGTTTTTATTTTTTTATTACGAAAATCCTGCTTTTAATCGTATTACTTAAAAATTGATTTTCTAGTAAAAGAATATTGAGTGTCCCTAAACAAATTCCAGCATTAAATCACAATAATCTTGTAAAATATCATAAGAATTGGTATAAATAATCTTGTAATAAAATTATTCTGATATATAAAATAGAAAAAACTGGAAGCACATGTATGAATAAATATAATTGTTATCTTCACACAATTATATAAAACATACAATTAGAAATATAAAAACACAAATGCATCTATAAAAAATATTCTTATCGACTAAATTAGTGAATGTCCATTTATCATATAATGATATTCTGGTTTACTTTCTATTTCTTGAAAATATTAATTTTTTATTCGGAAATGGATAAGTATTTTTATAAATATATTTCAAAAATTATTTTTTTTTCAAATTCTTTTTAATATTTGACCCTCTTGTTGAAAAAATGAAAATAGTAGTAGTAATAATAATAATAATAATAAGACAAGCTGAAAACAGCTTCCAAGATTAGATTTATTTCCTTATGATGTTCACTAATTACTTAAGAGTATGATAACATCCTAGCTTGATAACATCCCACAAGAGCAGTATACAAAAGATGTTCGCTTTTATTTCTTTTAAATCCCCAAGCTAATAAACCATTTGACACGGAGATGTCTCTTACATATTATTATGAAAAAATAATATATATTTTATAAAGT
>NW_017305779.1:2365478-2368447 GCF_001594115.1 Trachymyrmex septentrionalis | reverse complement strand
TATATATATATATATAAATGCTTCTATTTATTATATTGTACTTCCAGTTAGAGATGTGCAATTTTTCGATATATTGCAACTTTCTTTTCTTGAACCGCAATGCGATATGTAACTGACTTTTAAATTGCATGATTTAAAATCTGCGATTAATATTCTATATTTGTTTTTTAATTGTTTAAGTTATGTAAATAATTTGACTAATGCGCAATAAAAACCAATATCACTTTCTATTTCGTGAAGATATTTTTTCTTTGAAAACATTCCGTTTTTTACTTACGGATTTTTAATGGTGTTACATTACAGAAAAACAAATGTTTTCGTATTTGCTGCGTTTTAATTGATATTTTTTTATTATTCGATCAGCTATGTTTTGTACTCCAATTCTGTAATTACTATAATTCTGTAATTAACGATAGTTCGATATCGTTATGTTGTTGTTTTTTCTATGTATATATAATATTTGCGCGATAGTAGTAATACAACTTTATTGAAACTACAGAATCGGGGTAACTAACTAAACTACCAAAAATTTTTAGTATGTGACAAAAACAGTTGAACAAATTTATAATATATACACAAAAGTCGTGATGCCATGATCGCGTTCATTGCGATTTTTAAGGAAGTAATCGCGATGCATAATTTTGAAAAAAATTACACATCTCTTCGTCCATTAAGTTTTATCGTATGAAACTCATATTTCACACGTCTGCAAGATGCGAGTATATTAGTTGAAAAAATCTTCAACTTCCGCCAATTCTCTCACTCGTGCCTCTTGATGAGCCCAACGGGCTTCTGCCAACCTATCAGATAATCCCCATTTGTCATGATAAACACGTTGACCGCAACTTGGACATTTCTTACCCCCTTTAATACAAAAAATAAAAAGATTTTCATATAATTTTTCTATAATATAATTTAACTAAATAAAAAACTTTTATTTTTACCATGGAATGGCGGAGTCTTCATGTATGTCACGAGACATTTTAAATGGAAGAGATGACCACAATAAAGTCTTTCGGCGTGGAAATCCGCATTTTCGTCGATTACAATTTCTTTGGGATCTGTTGGCAAGCACTTTACTTTGCAGTGTTGACAGAGTTCTTGCGGAAAAGCTTTTACACTCCTGCACAAATTAAAATGTAATCAAATAAAAAAACTAATAGTTAAAAATATGTAATAAAAATGTGACATAAAAATAAAAATTACTTTATGAGAAAAGAAACAACTGTGTTTAATGACGGTGATGGTGTAAACGGGTTTTGTTGTTTCCTCAGTGGTGGCTCGACACATTGCCTTGCTAATTCCCCTCCTTGTCCAACTAGATAACGATTGAACAGTGGTGGGAAATTCGTATCAACATCACTGTAACTGTAAATAAATGATGTAAATTAGTCACATTGGATTTGAATTTTTATTATAATAGTTTCAAAAAAAAAAACTAAACATACGTAACACAATTAGTAGGATAATTATCTGGCACTTCAAGCTTGGTCTTAAAATGATACAAATCTTGATGCAGTGTTAGATTAATAGAAGAATTCTTTTGTTTTAACTTGAACTCGTCCTTATCCCCTAAAAGCTTTTTCAATATTGATATTTCCTCATAGCAGCAAATGAGAGGATTCTCCTCAATGAAATTCCTAATAAATTTTAAAATTGGCAATATCTACAAATATACGAATGAATTGTATTAAATGTAAATAACTTGTATATGTGTGTGTAACTACATATAAATCTCTTCAAGTACAAACCTGTGCTTTATTCAACAAACGCTTGCACTCTTTTTCGCAGACTTCTGTTAGTCCATCGAGCAGCTTCGCGGATAGAGTTTTACTCTTTAACTCAACAAACAATGGCGATGCAGGATAATCCTTTTGGAATTGGATGCACACAACGAGTTGCTTGAACGGTGTTTTTCTGCAAGACAAACAAATCACAATAAGCAATGATACGATGTTATTTTGACAGTGTGATGAAAGCACAATATGGAGTTTTTACGTTATTTCGACGCGGACCATGCTTGGTACACAAGAGACGAGGCGGCTTCCGTCAACGACATTATGACAGAGCTGTGATACATCTTGCAATTCATCATCAATAAATCCCATGAGCAAGTGAGGACAGGCTAAGAAAAGATTGATGATTTTTACTCTACTTCTCGATTAACTTAATCAGCTGGTTATTTTATTGAGATTAATCGCGTTTGTCGTTAAACAGAATTGATTAATCACGGTTGACACTCAATCAAGATGATAAAACCGGCCTTAAGTAAAAATAATAATAGAATTGACGTAATCGCGACGCAGCATAACCTTCCATTCATGACCTAACGATCCTAACGAGTCAAATTGCGTGGTAAATAATAAAACGATCGGTTTTTACGTCGATATTATTTTTACCGTGATATTAATAAGAAGATCACCTTTCAATCGATCTCTTTCTCCTCTTCGACGTTTTTTGCAAAGAATCATAAGATTCAAAGTCAACTAATCATACGTAAAAGGACATACATAAAAGTATTTCGAAATACAATACCTCACTCTTAACGATGTCACGTGATATCGTCCTGTGTATACTGTGTACTATTTATGATTTTAGAAAATGGTTAGAAAGTGTTAGGAAATGATGATTAGCGTGTATTCAGTGATGATGTGAGGCTAAGAGTTGTTTGATAAAACAAAAAAAAATAAATCGAATTAACGAAAATTAAAGAAATTTTTGTTTCGTATTTTTCAATATTCTTCACTATTTCTATCTTTTTTTAACAGAATTATTTAAATTTTAAAGTGATTGTGACCGACAGACGCAACAACACACCGGTGTCAAATTCAATGAGATAGTAGCTCCATCTGGATTGAATATCTTTAGGTACAGGACGTACCTAACCTATTCTGTGTGTCGTATCACGTGTTTATAGGTAATAGGTGTAAAGCTAAAGCAAGTTGAAAGAGAATAATATTTCTCGATAA
>NW_017305779.1:2316446-2365378 GCF_001594115.1 Trachymyrmex septentrionalis | reverse complement strand
GTACCTAACCTATTCTGTGTGTCGTATCACGTGTTTATAGGTAATAGGCGTAAAGCTAAAGCAAGTTGAAAGAGAATAATATTTCTCGATAACGCGCGCGACTGATATTCATAAAAGAAGAAGAAGAAATGGCAGGGTCAACTTCACGGCCGTAATTGTTATTGATACAGTACAGTGTAGTGTTGAGATTGAGATTCAAAAATGAACCGAGTGACTGACGCGAAAGAAGTGATCCTGACGAGCGACGCCACCGGGGAGAGTTGGAGCGCCGCTGTGTGGGATCCTCGGAACGGCTCTCTGCTGTCCGTGTACAAGAACGCGACAGCACTCGGACATCGTAGCCTTCAGCTTTTGAGCGACAGCTACGTGTTGGGGGCGGACGCTACGAGACCTCGTATACACATCTGGCCGCTGAACAGCCCGTCACCGTTGTCCAACATTCGATTGAATACGCCAGGCAAAGTCAATGCCTTGACCTGTACGCCAAATGGATCTTATCTAATTGCCTCCGTGGGAGAGAAGCTGTTCATCTGGCAGACATGCAACGGCAGGCTACTGGTCAATCTGACCAGGCATTATCAGACCGTCAGCTGTCTAGCCACTACAAAGGACGGTTCGTTATTCGCCAGTGCTGGCGAAGACGGTCTGGTGTTCGTATGGTCGCTCTATAGTGCGCTGAACGACGCACGTTGTTCGCCTGTTCACGCATTCTCTAACCATAGTTTGCCAGTCAGGGATCTGCACTTCGGTCATGGTGACGCTCGCGCAAGATTGTATACAATCTCGCTAGATCGAACCGCGAACATCTATGAGCTTGGCAGTGGAGCTCTTCTGGTTTCCTTGGTGTTCGACGCGCCGCTCACAGCGGCCACCGTGAACGGCCGCGAGAGCGAACTCTTCGTGGGCTGCACAACCGGCGAGATATTCCAGTGTAACCTGCACGAACCGCCACGTGGAGTCGAGCATCACGTCACGGTGAGCTCGTGCGAAGAGAGCGCCGTGTTCCAGGCGCACAAGTCAAACGTGACCGCCCTGTCGGTATCCGTGGACTGCCGTACTCTGCTGTCTGGATCTACCGACGGTGCAGTCCATGTCTGGGACATTGCCAGCCGGCAGGTGCTCAGGACACTCAAGCATAAGGGCCCAGTTACCGCTGCGTTTTTTGCCAAAGGATTCGACAATTTTCGCGCCTCTGTCCTTAAGCCACGCTTGCAGGTGCAAAATCTACAGAGGACATCGGACGACGGTGGCAGAGAGAGCGTCGTCGAGATTGTCTCCAGAGGACGAAATTCGGCGGAGATCCTGAACTTCGAATCTTATATAGAAGGCAGTAGCGATTCTCGAGGATCGGATCAGATGTCGAAGAAGTTGGACGATCTACAGAAAGAGATTAGCAAATTAAAGAAAATTAATGCTGCCATATATCAATATGGTGTTACACATATCCTAAAAAAGGTTGTTGATGATTAATAAAGAATATTGGAGCATAATCATGGGATTTTATTTGTATTCTTATCGAGAGACTGAAATTTTTATTTATACATTTTGTAGAATACATATATAATGATAATATATATTATCACTTTCTTTCTATTAAAATATGTTTTATTTTTGAAAGATATATGCAAATATTTTACATTGTAAAAATACAGTCATATAAAAAGAAAAATTGAAATAGTGTTTCTTTATTCGATTTCTCTACCTGAAAATATTCTTTATCCATATAAATTGTTTTATGTTTCCAATAAATATAAGAAATGGATGGGTGTAATTTTCTATTTTATCTGTACCATATTTTTTTTACATATTTTTCAAACTATTGCAATATTCACAGATTTATAAAGCAAGAAATCTAGGAAAGTCTATTTTAGATTAGTTAATTTTGTGAGATATTTACGTTTGTCTATTATTATCTATAAAAAATGTTGCTAATTATCTTTAGTAATTAAAGTGTTAGATCGGAGATTAATATCTTTGATGAAGCATGCTATTGTCATCAAATTACTCTATATATAAAATAGGATATTATAATTATACTCTTTTCAGGCGCCATAAAATAACGTATAGACAAAAATAACATTTTATTGCCAAGTCCAAATAGATACTTGTTTTACGTAATATTGAATGAAGGGACCATCGCGACATGGTAGAATAATCTTGTTTCTCGTCATTTTTTCGGCATTAAACTACTTTTCCTTGTAGCGATGTAAAAAATTATCGACAGGTGAAAAGCGCAATCTCATCATGCATTAATCAAAGTCTTCGAGAAACTCAATCTATATGACTCTTTTCGTTTAAAATAAATTTACTAAATACATGTCGCATGTCTCCATATCTGTGTCCCTATTCATATCCGTATACAGGATACACGTGTACAATTAATTAAATGGTAAACCGGCGCTAAACGTTAGATACGATCCTCATTGACGCTCCTTTATATTTAAGTGAGCCGTTATGCGCATACAAATGAAACGTTCACTAGCAGTATGTCGTGTTCGTCGAAAATAAATTAAACTGCGAAAATAAATAGAAGCCTTACTTTATACATGAAACAATATAAGTCACCGGTTTATCTAATTTTCAGTATATACATTGTGACTTTTGCAAGTCAAATTTCAAACGTATCAATCGCACTAGTTTTATTTCTTCGCAAGATAACTTATTAGACAATAAAATTGATGAATGACGCTTTTAATTATAATGAAATAAATTTACAGGATATTAAACCAACCGCAGTACTTGGTACATAACATTATTTATAATTTATTTTATATATCCTAAAGAAATTACATGAATTGGATATTCAAATCTATTTTCTTAAAATCGAAGACTTATTTCATTATAATTGTTATTATTTAGAGCCCTTTATTTTTGTTTAATAGTTTATAATTTTGTACGGTTAATTGTAGAATCGCTTATTAATTGAAAGCGAAATAAAGGCACAATTCTTGTTAGACCCTTTTAGACCAGAGATTAGCTTTTTTATGTAATATTGATCGTAATAGACAAATATTGTAACATTTAATTCCTTAAAGATATTCATTTGATACTGTATCAATTTGTGTATAATTAAAAAGTAGCAAGTTATTTTATTTTTTATTATAATCAAGATTTTGTAGTTAGACCTTTATTCCGCCCATACTTTCAATTTTTTTATTTTTTATTCTGCAATTAAATTAACTTCTCGTTTTACTTTAAAAATTCTTTATGCACCAAGAGAATTTTTTCTTAGAGTTTACCTTAAAAATATGATAGTCGTGGGACAACATTGTATTTCGAGGAATTTTAATGTAAATCTCTCTCTTATTTATTAATAAAATTACAATAAAGCATAAATTTGGTTAAGATTTTACTGAAGTGCATGATAAAAATCTTTAAAATATTGTATTGTACCACAACTATTATATTTTGAGAATAAATTTTAAAAGATATTTCTCTCGGGGTGTGTGGAAAGATTATTCCGTATAAATTTTTTCCCCCCAGAATTGACATATGCAAGTACATTAATAATATATTTATATTAAATTACTATATAAACGATATATAATAAATACTAATATATTATCGTTTGTAATAATTTAATATATTATGTATATAAATATCGTATTTTAGTTCTGAGAGGGTAATATACCTACGAATTATTTATGTTTTATCTAAAGTTATAAATACCTGATCTTTTTTTTCGAAAATGTAAATTGACTTTGCCGGTATTGACATTTTTTTCTTATACATTTTTGAAGAACATATTCTGCCTCTATCAAATTGGAAGTATCCAGTTGTAACCGGAAATAGCGTGAAAAAGCATCGCGAGAACGTTCACACGCGTTAGGGAGATTACTCTCAGTGGAAGATCGCACGAGAAAACGTGTCGAGAAAATGTCACGCACAAATAATGCGTTATAATCTGTTGCGTGATAATCTCATCACGTGTACATAAATCTATATATTATCCTGCATCATCGTAATGCCGGCCTCCTTTTACACCTACGTCGACCGAATTATTATACCCGATATAATACCCGATAATTGTCGCACGCGGTGTTCTTGCTGGTATATTTCAAAGTACGTTTGAGAATACTTTTTTTTCGGTCTTGCCGACCCTTTAAGGATGTGGTGTATGAATATCGATCGTGTCATAAAAATTAATAATATATGTTTTCATTATTATGCATAAAGTATTATTATGCATAAAGTATTATAACATTATTATGCATAAAGTAGCGGATATAATATATGTATATACACGTTGTATATGGAAAATTTTTGAAAATTATTGGAAGTTGCAAATATTATACTACATTAATAAAATGATGTTTCTGCGCGTCCCACGTATGTTGTAAAAAATTCATAATACAGATCACATCTTTATTGCATATTTGATCAAGCAAATTGGCTCATTGTCTTTGTAAGGAAATAATTTCACACGTTCTGTAGAAATTTTACTATTAAGGATGTATCACACGTACCCTGCAAAGAAAATTAAATTTGGAAATGTGTTTAATACTTACAACTTCAAACAAACCATATACATATGAAAGTTGTGTGAATAAGATTACATTTTTATTTAATGACACATTTTTGTTGTTTATTTATTCTATTTGTTATTTTTATTGTTAAAAATTAAAATGTTTTAAATGATAATAAAAATATCATTTTTTATTAGTTCTTTAAATATTCAAAGTAACTTATGCAAAGTTTCATTGTGATTCACTGATTAGTTACAAAATTATAGAATAAATAAATATTTTGTTTATGTAAAATATTACTGGGCAACTAGTTCATGTATCGCAATGTTAACTCTATACATAAATAATCTTGAATGCATTTTGTTTATATTAAAAAGTTTATATTTAAAAATTAAGATTTTTGTCATTTATTTTATAATACATTTTTGTACATTTTTATTAGAGCACAGATTAAAAAAATACTACCATTTACTAAAATAACTTATAATTCAAATAGTAAACCGTCGCCAAATTTGTCATATTGTTTTTAAATGTAGAATAATCTGTAATTTTTTCATAATTTTGTTATTATTTTGAAAATATATATAAAAACATCCTTAAATAAATTAAAAATTCTGATTACTCTTACATTTCTAAATTATAATTGAGATTGAGATAATGACTTTGTCTTTGGAAAAAGTCTAATGGTGTTTTAAGATCGCAAAAAAAAAGAGATAGAATACATCATACATATAGCTCTGCGTACAATGGAAGAAATATTAAGAACGGGAATAAATATTAAATATTAGAAAACTAAAAAATTAGAAATAAAGTTTAAACGTAATGCACAATGGATATTAATAGATATTACACAACAGGAATAAATATTAAATATTAGAGGATAAAAAAATTAGAAGTATAAATTAAACAGTTAAACAATGAAATTAAACGTAATGCACAATGGATATAAATCGATAAAAGAATGAGAGAGAGAGAGAGAGAGAGAGAGATAAGATTTATTATATATCTGTTATCTATATGAATTCATACTATCCATTACATTCACATCAATCTCTATTCCTGTATTTTTTTCTTTTCTTTACTATTTAATATTTATTTTTATTCCTAATCATTCAAAAAAGTGATCTTGCACTTATAGCGAAAATTATCTAAGTACGAAAAATAGCTAAAATAGACAAATTTCTAGTAAGTATTGCGATATTGTATATGTATTGCATCATATAGATGACAGAGATAGAATTTAGATTTGTGCTATAAATTTTATGTGTATGATATACATAATTTTCTATCAGATACAAAAAGACAGCTATAATTTTAACTGGAGCAGCAAAATATTCTTTTGCGTGAATATTTCTTTCATTGTGCGCAGGACCTAATATATGCACGTGCACATACGCACACGCACACACTCACGTAATTATTTGTGTGTATATGTACGTGCGTGTGCGTGAGTGTGTGCGTGCGTGCGTGTGTACGCGCGTGTGTGTATGTATGTGTGTGTGTATGTGTCTGAATGTGTGCTAATGGGCCGATTTCGCGAAAAATGCATCGATTTCGCAAGGAGTAGGGGCGAGACACGAGGATGCTCTACGACAAGGGGTTTGAACTGTGGGGTGGCAGGTTCATAATCGAGCAGAGTGGCGGTGGAGGGCGCAAGGTATAAAATCGGACGTCGAGTAACAGGAGACATTCAGTGCAACTCTAAGCTTCACATCGTCTACTTAGAATTTCGATCATCGGGAGTCACAGAAATGCAGGACAACAGGTTTTTTATCTTCGTGATCCTTTTGGCATTTTCTACGTCTCTTAATCGTAAGTCAACATTGCGAATTTCACGATTAACTTCAAAATATACACTTCCTCTACCGTTTTTTAATTATTAACGTCTGACTCCATTAATTCGAAAATTTTTATTAAAAAATTTACAGTATATTGTATTTCTTATATTTAAAATTTTTATACTTAATTTGTCAATTATCAAATATATTAAGGGTGCGCGTTTCGCATGATGTATCATTTTATTTTTCTTTATTATTTGCTGAACAACAAGACAAATGATGCATTATGCGCTTTATGTGTAACTCGGAACGTACCCTAAGACATTTTTATAATATATCATTTTAAACATTAGCTAATTATTTTCGTAAATTATATTAAAAGTTAAAGCGTCTTGATAAATTAAGATCGGCTTAAATTAACCGCAAAATCGATTCACCTGGTCTAGATATTAAATTCGGATGTTAATTTAAATCTTAATCTAAAACATATTCACACACATAGAATTAAAATAATATAGAAGTAAAAATACATATACTATATAGAAGTAAAAATAGTTGGTACATGTTATCCAATTGTTATTAAAGAGGTCGACATCATAGAAATTATAAATGAAAAAAATGACTAAACGCAGGGAGCTTCTAATCTAATATTAAAAGTCGCAATTTTTATTCTCTCGTGAATAATGTGTTAAATAATTTATTCTCATTGAGACAAACAACAACTCGAATGCCAGCAGTTCCCAACAAAGCGAAGTAAAAATGAAGTAGGACGGGGAATTAAAGTGCAAAACAGTCATAGCGCGGATAAAAAAAAAGTATCATACTAAATTCTCACAGGAAATCGTTGAGCGCCACGAGTGCGAGTGTAGATTAAATTGTTAGGGATTATGATGTCCGACTTTTGATGGAAAAACGTCGACGATGTTTTATTTATTTTGCAGTTGCTAGATGCTCAGTCGGCCAGCACTTCGAATCCACCAGAGGCAAGAAACTCGCATGAGTGTCGCATACTTTCATAACTTTTGTGTGGCATTTTTCATATTATAACTTTTTGTGACTAATTTTTTATTGTTTCATACATAAATATCAAACATATGCACACAAACTATCATCAATTACAACTATCATCAATCAAAACGCTATGCTCTATTCATTTATATATTTTTTAAACGTATTTCAAATTTTGGACGTTTTTTAAATACTTGTGACGCTTGAGCGTATTACTGATTGTAGCTTCTTAGTTTCTTTAAAATTACGATGCTTAACTTTATATCTTAATTGAAAAAAATTTATACAAATTTTAAATTTTAGTAAAGAATATAGATTTTTCTTTTTCTTAATATTGTCCTGCAACTTCAAATAATTTTTAGATTTTGAATATACATATTGTATATTTATAGTATTTTTATATAAGTTTTTTTTTATGTTTACAAAGCACGTATGTATATAATAGTACATGCACAAAGTAATTCGCTTTAGTATACACATATTGATTATGAAAAGACTTTATTTGAAATAATTTGCAATGTCTTATTTCTAGTATTTTTTTTTATTCATGTTATTGTATTATTTGTGTAATTGGAAAATTATTAGATGCATTTTTTAGTCTCGGATAACTAATTGTTAGAAGAAAGCAGAAGATATTGTTCCAAAAAGAACACACAACAAAATAATTTTGAGCATTTGATATTCTAATTATTTCGTATTGTTCACGTTCTAGAGGGTCAAAAATTGAAAATCAACGATAGACGTTCCGCTGGATTGGTGGCGTATCCAAGAATCGGCCGAAATTCGGAAATAGCGAGTTTTCCTAGAATGGAGCGTGCTTTTGGAATAATACATAAGCCCCGAATCGGACGATCCGATGAATCGAGCAATTTGAATCGATTTCAGGATTTACCAGCTGACGCCGATATGGAGTTCTACATTCCACGCGACGTGGAATCTGAAGTTCTTTTAAATCTTGATTACGAAGGTGTGGAAAATTTAGAAAAATAATGTCGGAATGTCAAAGAATGCATTAAACCTTTAAGAATAATTTCATATGAAGATTATCGGAAAGAAATAATTCTTATAAATAAGAAATTATTATGACTTATTAGAATATTTTTAATAACATTATTGACAGCCAACTTTTTGAAGTAAATTAGAAGTTTAATGAGGCAATTACTGCAAAATATTTTAGTAATATTTATGTAAACGTTGGTTATACGGATGTTACCTTGCAATAAACGTTTAACGCATTTCACGTCAGATCAATATCCGCGATGCCGTTATTAATTAAAGCAGCTTTTATCGGATTGAATAAATTTTATGAAAAAATATAAGCGCGAATATCTGCATTTATGCGAAACAATACTGCATTATGTGGTATGCGCTTGCAGTTTTTAATGAATTGATTTGAGCGACGTCGGACGATCCGCCTCAGGATTCGTTTATCGCTTTTAAACAAAATGCATACAATGAAACGTATTTAGACATTATACATTTTTGTCATCTACAGGAAATCAATTGTTAACTGTACTTTTTGTGTAGATTACGCAGATAGACCGATAGCATTTAAACATGCTGACAAAATTCAGAAAGATGATGCCTGGTTAATGCCCGATCATGTACATGGATACAAGGATCTTCGTTTCGCACAAAAAATCGACAATCCTCGATCGTATTATTCTATTTTACGAGGTATGAATAAAAGGATCTTAATTTTACCTTTTATTACGATGATATTAATTAACACTAGAAGTACCAAGGTTTCTTACTCACTAAAAGGATCAAGAGTAAATTATTATGGAAATAGAGAAAATGATGAAAAATATTTTATCAGTATAAAGAACATAATCATTGAAAAATAAAAAATTTTCATAATCCTATTTTTTACAAGAAATATATTCATCTAAAAAATAGACACGGTCATTAATAACTGCTCGATACTTCTAGTATTAATCCGTTGATTTATTCGCATGTTTTGCGATTTAAGATTTATGAAAGTAATCAATTTTTTCTTAAATTGATCTCATTAAAAAAGAAATATTGAAAATCTTTCAATTTTATCTCAAAATCTATATGAGCCAAGGATGCATTGTTCAAAAAAGAGCACTAACAGTACGTTTGTAATAATAAACGCCAACATCTTTAAATGTTACAAAAGGTATTGATCCCATTATTTTCGCTAAATTAAATATTCTCTCGGAATACTTGGAGCACGTCGCGTATGTTGAACAGATATCGACTATTATACACGACGTCATTCATTCTTTGACATTACGCGAATCGCTTTTCCATAAAGAATATCGTCGTATGAAGAAAAGAGCGTCACTGCTTCATTAATCCTTAAATGCGAGCAATTTAAGACAGTCCACGTGTGATTTTTCGCGCTCTGCAATGTGATTGATCTCTTTTCAGGTTCTCGAAATAGTCAAGGTCAAGGAGGATACACTCCGAGACTAGGTCGCGAGAATGAACACGACGCAACGAGTTTCCTGTAACTTGCCATCTTTGATCACGATTCGCGCCTCGCGGATTTGACGGATGTTGACTTGAGACAAAGAAGGAACTTACTGTCAAAAACGTCAGAAATGTAACGTGCGGTGCTTTTGATCGTTTTCCCTACTTGCATAGGCGATCCATCTTACCCTTGCACTTTGTACGCAAATTATGCAACAATACATAATCTGTACTTAAATACTGTACTTTATAATCTTACATGCAATCCTGTCGCCTAGTATCGTCACGAAATAGCAATTCTCTGGTGAAGCAACCGATCTTGATGTAACTTGGTATGCTATTTTAAGCAGATTTTTATTCCGAAATACTCGATCCAATTCAATGTTTATTTTTATATACAAATAATGGAGAATAGAAATAAAAGTTTGATTTACACGCTCAGCTAATTGGTGATCTGTTTTTGATGACTGTACATATTTTCAAAAATTCAATTAAAAATAGTGTGTTCCTCATAATTATTTGATTACATATAACAATTTACAAATAGATTCTATTACTAATAACATTTGGAATTTGATACAACACTTTTAGTACATAATATAGAAAGCCATAGCCAATTATATTACAGGTAAAATCTTATAGGAAAAGAACAATCCTCATAGTTTCGTTTTATTGTTAGTGTATAAATTGGGTACAGAAAAACAATGCCATATTGTTTCAATTTTCAATGCTTCCGTTGATTTTTCATCCGAAAAAATGTGATTTACATGCCGATGAATGTTATAAATGTTATAATTGAATTCAATTGAAGATAATACGATACGCGGTACATTATTTTCTTACAACGAACGTAACAAGACAATACAAATCATTGACTCGATGTATGTAAAATTCAATGATTTTATTAATTGACAAAGTGTTCATAATGAATATCTCCGCGCGCGTGTATAACGCACCGGCGTGCGCGTGCGACGCTCGTAACGTCCAAGTCGCACGTTTACACGAATGTGTGATATAATAACAAATATGTACACACGTAGAGAATATGTAACAAACTAGTGATACACTTTGGAGAATGAATGGAAGGGAAGATAATGAGACGCGACCGGTTCGCTCGCGCTAATTAATTGAAGGTCCATTCGTCTTGAAGAAGTAGTCGTGAAGTGTATATACAAACAGTCACCTCATTTCGGATTATTTGTTAGCAGACTAGAAGAGACTTAGGTCTAAGAGGTTCTTCACGCATCCATCCATCATTCGTACACACTCATTATGGGCGCAAACGGCCGCGGGCAGCTGGCCAGACAAGTGGGCAAGGCAGACAAGCATAGACAGACAGATATTCGATAGGTCGGACAATTGTGGCCGATATCAGTCTTTCGATCGAATGCTCCGTATACTATAATCTCGGTGACACGCCGGCCGCGACACAGTGAGATATCGATTTTCTCTCTTGGCGCTTTCTCCGCATTCGTCGAACGCGCTGCATGCCGAAGGGAAGAACCACGTCGACTTAAACTGCACCCGCGGGAGATGTCTAATCACGACTACATTCTCGTTGTTTCCCAAGAGGTTCCGGCTACTCGCCGATAACTACTTACTCATGCGATTTGCGAAGTGCCCACCAAAAATGGGTGTTTTTCATTCAGCGATAAAAGTTAACTTTTAATAAACTTTTAATTATTTTTGCTTTCCATTTATAATTCAAATTGATAACACAAATCGAGATTAATTAATTATGTTAGTAGCGAAGATGAAGGGACGGGAAAGAGATTTAAATTATAAAAATAAAAAATCTTTCTATCCGTTGCGATATAAACAATTGTAAATGATTATGAAACAAGGAAAAAATCTGAAAATGATAATATAAGTCTATTGTTTATAGCTAAATTAGTGTACTTATAAAATGAAATAGATAGAAGTAGATATGTTTGAAGTTTGGTGAAAATTTTAGTGCAGATCATACAACAATAAAAAACAGATCTATTGTCATCGCTATCGTTATCACGATTATGGAAGAGTGCTCTTATAGAAAAGTACTATTGAACTCGCGAAAAAATGATGGAAAATAATTGCAAAATCACTCGAATCGAAAATTGTACACTATTCATTTCAATGATTTTCTTATTAATCTGATAGTATTTTTCCACAAGGATATATTGCCATCAATTTCTCAATAATCACATTTATAAAAAGCAAATAATCTTGATTTATTTGTTAAAAAAAAATCTTAAAACTTGTTAAATTATAAAATAATATTATATATCTATCGAATGTAGATATAAATATGAAATTTAAAATGTAATTGAAATTATAAACCACCTTACTTTTCATATTATTAAATTTTATGTTTATATTATTAAATCATATTGTTATTATGAAAATTACATATTATTAAGTTTCACGCATAATAATTCTTTCCATTTATATTTATAATAATTAAGTGTCTCTATAAATTATATGAATAAAAAACACCCATTGTACATTGTACATCGACATGTGTTGAGACCATTTCCTAGAATTATGTAGTTGCTTACATGTTCCTTGTCAATGTATAATGAAATACTCGAGAGTCACTTAGAGATATGCTCTACTCATTACATTTTTCTAAATGCAATGCGGAAGTCCAGAAGATGATGAAAAAATATTAAAGACACTTTGTATGTCTTTAAATATTTGAGTTATCTGCATTTGATTATTGATCATTGATTGAGTTTTATATAATTTTGTATATAACAAATAGAGATTAGGTGCACAAAAAGCGACACAATATTCGATATTTAATGATAAAATCTTTTAATATATTGCTAAAAGATTCACTTATTAACTTGTATTATGTAACTTATCTTCATAAATAAATGATATTTAGAAATTTTGATTTTATAAATGGCAGTCCAGAATTGCGATTAATATTTTAAGGCTGCAAAATTTGTAATGTCCACGATGACCTAACGAACGCGTAATATTGAGATAAAAATTCTTCAGTACAATCAATATGACGTCACTATCAAATTTGCGACACCGATACGTGATAGGATGATTCGACACGTCTTTAAAACTCCACCGAGGAAGCGTATACGGATCACTCGTTCGAAGCGAGCGCGTGCGTTCTCAAAGAGTCGATTTGTGAGCCATTCCTGACACGGTTAGTATTACCGCACGCTAATTGATGTTATCCAATAATACCCGGCCGCTAATGGATGTTCCACAATATATTAGGATAACACTATTAGCGGAATATTATCGATTATGAAATCAGTATTGCGCGACAATACGAATCGGTGTGGAAAAGAATCCAGTGTTTTAGAGGGAAACGAACTCGTGCGGCGGTTGAATGATCCGCGGAGGTGGTGGCGGCGATAGCCGCAGGTCCATATCCGTTATGTCCGTTAACGAGAACGCGGAACTGCCGTTTGCCGTAATGCGCGGCCCCATATTGTCGTAAGGCGAGCCGGCGGCGACCTCGGTGGAGCGCAAGGCCCGACGTGGCAGCGTGGCGAAGCTAGATACGCTGATCGCCGCTGCAGACGGCAGAGCCGCGGTCTTGCCGCTGGTCGAAACGGCGGTCGTAGCGCCGCTAACCGCGTGGACGGGGATGTCGAGGAGATCCGGATAGCAGCGCTCCGACGACGCGTCCTGCGGCAATGACACGGAGATGAAGATATTGCCGAAGATCCCAGCCGGCAGCACGCCGGTGGTAAATTCCGGCGGCGGGGGCGGAAATACACCGGCGGTAGCCGTGGCAGCGCATGGAACCGCGCGAATCGTGTTCACCGAGTTGTCCGCGGGTCGCAGCCGCTCGACGGTGACCGCGGCCGCGGCCATAGGATCGCAAATAGAGCTACGCTCCGCCAACTCGAGGTCACCGGTGCTACACGCATCACCGATGCTGCTGTGACCGCTGCCGCGGTCGTTACTATTCCCGGGCGTCGTGGTGGTGGTCACGGACAGGTCTAGCAGCTTCTTCTCCTGGTCGCCGAAACTGCTGCTGCTTTGCAGCTTCACCTTCTCCCGTTTACTGTGTCGTCGATTTCCACCGAACAAACAAAGAACCAGCAACACGGCCGAGATGGAAGCACACGCGGCAGCCGCGCCGCCTCCAGCCAAACTCACCCAGAGCAGCCAGTTGTCACTCTGGGAGAGAGTCGGGGCCGTATAAACACGAGGTATTGCCACGCTGACTGTGTCTCGTGCGAGACCAGCGATATTCTTCGCAAAACAGGCATACTCGCCGGCGTCGCTGTCACTGGCGTTGTAAACGGTCAGGTTGCTCCATCGGTCTCCAACGGTTCTCGACGCAGATTTGTCGTTAGATGATATGCCAGCCTCGGACGTTGCGTAAATGACGAGAGTCCCCATGTAGGGTTGATCAGTCGATTTGGTAGCATTAACTGGTCCACCGTTTAATTGCCACCAAACTTCCGGCTCGGGATCGCCGCTCGTTCGACACGCCAAGCTGAGGTTACCGTTGGTCTCCTCTTGTATGCTGCTCGCTAGGACGAATACTTTTGGTTCACAAGCAAATTCCGTAGGTTTTACATCCTCCCATCTGCGGCCCTCCAATCTCGGTGGACCTGAACAGATTTGTGGCACGGAGTACAACTTGCTGGGTACGTCGGGGATAAGCCAGGTGCGGAAATCTCGTAGTCTGCAGTCGCATCTCCATCGATTGCCATCTAGCGTTAAGGTTTTCAAGCGAGATAATCCGGATATCACCGAGGACTCCAAATATTCTAGTTGGTTAGTATCCAACTTCAAGAATTCTAAGCCGGTTAGCCGGGCAAAGGCTTGCCCGTGTACTTCAGTCAAGGAGCATCGTTGTAGCTCTAAATTTCGCAGATGCTGCAGTGCAGGAAACTGTAGATTACGCAAAGTACCGAGCGGATTTCCGCTAAGTATTAAAATGCGCAGACGCTCGTTTCCGAGAAATGTATCCGGCTCCAAGGCCGTTACGTGATTGTCCGACAGATCGATCTCGATGAGTATCCTCATATCTTTGAAAGAATCCGCATGGATACTGTAGATACCGGCATTACGCAGGAAGACCCGTTGCAGATTCACCAGGCCGGCCAGTTTGAATATCTCCTCTTTCAGAGCAGGTATCTTGTTGCCGGACAAGTCGAGCACTTGCATGTCCGGATCGAGGGACGCCGGTAGCGACGTTAGGCCAGCGTCCGGACACAAAGCGGACTTCTTGCCGGAGGTCCACTTGCATCGGCAAACCGCGGGACAGTCGGTCCAATCCGGGAAAGCGGCCGCCCGTGACAGCAAAGCGAAACACCCCGTTAAAAGGAAGAGGGCGAGTAGTATGCGCCCTCCTAGAGGGTGAGGCCTTGTCACTAACATAACACCGTCCTTTTATCGGTGTCTACCCGATGTCTACTGATCCCGTCTGATCCTCTTCTCGCCTCGAGGCGAGAACAGGCAGCTGGCTCCACCGCAACACGGTAACGACGACGACAACAGTTCTCCGTTTCACTGAGGACCTACGAAACAAAGGCCTCGCATCAGCGTAATCGATTGTTTGTGTACTCAATACTTTGCGGTTATCGTGGCATCCCATCAAAGGTTTGTGCTCGCGTCCCGTCAAATTTATCGTCGTCAGACACCGTTAGAGTTCGAACGCAAACGGTAGCGAACTGCTATCACTACTGAAAAACAGGAATTTAATATAGGCAGAAGAATAGGACGGTGGTCTACAAAAGATGTCGCGCATAAAAGGAGAAATATTACATTGCTGGAATAACAGATAGCTTGTGACAGATTAGAGGAGAACTATCTCGAGCTGTGGGAAGGAGCTAATACGAAACGATCGTTCATCACAATCCTCGATTTCTAGCATCTATGAGAGACGAATTTCATATGCAGAAGTTATATCTTTACACACGCGCGTGAAAGTTTGCAGCTATTTAAAACAGATAACATGACGGAATGCGTGAAAACGTCGGGCAGCATTGCGCGAGTAGAACAAAAGGGAGGAAACAGAATTACGGGCGAGAAGTTTCTCAGTCTCTTACTCAAGAGTCTCATTTCTGGCCGTCTAAGCGTGCCGTCCACGACAGCGAATGAGGCCGTCATGCTCGCGTAGACGCTTCCATTGTTTCTCTCAGAGGTATTCATTTCGCAGACCAGTTCTCCGGGTTCTGTCGCACCAGCAGCATTGTCAGCGAGTTCTCAGAGCTCATCCTGATTAAGTGAGCGCCATAAGCGCGCGCGGACCGTAATCCAGCCAGCCACTCTCCTTTATAACTGCTGCGATAATCTGGAAGAAGATT
Organism: Trachymyrmex septentrionalis; assembly: GCF_001594115.1. Taxonomy (NCBI): domain Eukaryota; kingdom Metazoa; phylum Arthropoda; class Insecta; order Hymenoptera; family Formicidae; genus Trachymyrmex; species Trachymyrmex septentrionalis. Next base: position 2,349,412 of record NW_017305779.1, on the reverse strand, counting down.
ACGAGTCTCGTATAAATTATATTCTTAACGTTATCACCGACGTCGGAGTGGAATACACTTACTTGCGTTCGAGCTTGCGACGATCGCACCACGATGCTATTTATTTAATATGCAGCTCACATAAGTATAGAATCGAAATCAGAAAGAGAGCGCGCGTGACAAACTATCGATTATGCGACCGATATGAATTTTAAATCCCGCCTCGGTGCTCGTCTACGCGGTCAGCATATTAATCAACGATGGAATATGCCTGTCTCGCCATATTAATTGCTGAATCTGCTAACGGTGCTACTAACATTCCCCCCCTCGCCCCGTCCCATCCCATCGGCGCGCGTCGTAATCCACACCAGGCTGCTTATTATACTTATCATAAATTAATCGTGAAGAAGCGTTCGTAGTACCACGATTAGCTCTTTCATGGAACACGAGTCTGCCGAGTTGCGGCGAAGAGTAGATCGGTATCACCTTTCCGCACTGGCTTTCGCAGGCGCGGAATATGACACGGTTGCAGCGTAATTGAGTTGGGCGAAAGTTTCTCGTTGAATTGGCGGCGGGCAGTACGAGTAGTTTCAGTTTACTAGAGTCCATCTAGCTCGTAAACGTCGTCAAGGTGCTTCGTCGCGCGAATTAGCGACGTCGGTCGCGGTACTGAACTTCGCCGATCAACTGGGATCCTTTTTGACCTCCCTCCGGCCTTCCTTCGCTTCTCCCCCTTTCCCTCCGCGGTGTTGGCCGATCTTTGGCTGAACTGACGAACGCGATGTTGGTCGGCCATCAACCGCAGGCCTTCATCAGTTTACCTCAAACACGTAAACTCGCCTCGTGAACTCGAATTAGCGCATGTAACAGGGCGAAAAAGATTCCCGCGGACGCGTTTAATCAATCACGGGACCGTTTACAGCCTCCCACCGACCTTAAAGACGAACGTACACTGTGTCTCACACCCTCGGAATTTCATCGGACTCCATATCGCGCAGTCGTTCTCTCTCCGCAACTTACAGTTCCGTAACTTACAGGTCCAGCGACTTTACGCAAACTTTGTTATCTACTACACCGCCACGGTTACGTATCGAGAGATCAATGAGGGACAAACGACCTTCGCGGACACGACTGTTCTTATCATCGGAATTCCCGCGAGGAACGAAAGAGTGAAGAACGGAGAACGTTCTATCGTTTCTTTCTTCTTTCGAAACAAATGGCGATGCGTCCCTATATACACGTCGCTACATACACTTGCCGACGTTTTTCCTCATCACCGCGTACCCTCCACCGTAAACTTCTCCGTGTTCGCTCTCACGAGAGAACACCCCCCACCTGCGCCATGAGGTCGTCGACTGACATCGATGTCCTCCAACGCTTTCCTCTCTTCGCCGATCAATTAATCTCTGTACCGGCGGAGCCTCGGCGACAACGGGCATCCGCACAAGTCGCTCTGGTCAAATTCGATCTCTGCTGGATTGCGCGAAAGGTGTGATAGAGATTGCACGGAGATCGTTTCATCATCGGAGCCCATCATCTCTCGGTCTTTAGGTTTACTCCGTGAAAGATACTCCAGGCGACCGTTTGGAGGATTGCGAATAGCGCGTCGGCACCCAAATCCAGGCCGGGTGCCCTGATATCACGTCACTCTCCGTCTTTCGACGAACGGCCGCGGAGAGCCGCAGATTTGCCGCAGCGGCCACCGACACGACGGATCTGTATCCGCGTATCCGTCCCTCTCTCGCGCACGCGGCGCCCTCTCCTCTGCGTCCTCCGCCCTCCACCCCCGCGTTCACCTTTCTCTCGCACGAATCTTCCCACTTTGCGTTTCCCTCTCTCTTCCTCCCTCTTTATCCCTCTCTTATCCTCTCGCTCTCTCAATACACCCCCCCCCCCCCGCTATGTGCCGTTCACCCCTTTCCGGTTTCCTAGTCGCATAGCCGTTTGCGGGCAGCACCGTCGAATTCTGGGTAGCGGTTCAATGATAGTAATATCCTCCCCTTCCTACATTCAACCCCCTTCCCATTTGCTTCTTCAACATTCTTTGAGACTTTTCTTTGGTGTATCTTAGTGTCTCGCGAGGCAAGGATTCCGAGGAGATTGTTTCACGTACCTCAGTGGAATCGGTCATAAGGACGTGAAGCGATAGAGGCGCGACAGCGCGGAATCCGCTGAAAGCTGATAATGGTCTGACTGGTGCAGGCGCAGCTACGTCGAAGAGAAATCGATTTTCCCTTTGGATTTTCCCTGCGACGTTAAGGTTGTCGTTTGAACGTTGAGCTAGGATTAATTGGATTCTACTCGCGGATTCTGCGTTATCGACTAGGTGCACTTGCGATATTCAGTTTAGGTCTCTGCAAACTTTAACTTCTGACCTATCAGCATTGCATCACTACTTTATAGAGCGAAGTAGGTTTTGAAGTTACAATATCGAAGCATAGGCAGCTATTATTTAGATAAGAAAATCCGTGAAAGAAAATCGATAATAGCAAAATGGGAAATAGTTTCCAATTAGTGAAGATAATGAAGAAATTCAATCGCACTTTCAAACATTTATTAAAAATAATATCAGGATATATTAATTATCAACAAATATATTATTTAGACGGATTTTGCGAGGATAAGAAGAACTGCAGATTTCTTTACATAGGACAAGAGCGGCTAATTGATGGGTAGAGGAAAAATCGAGCAAAACTACCGGGAAATGTCTCATTTTATGCGTTTTTTCAAGCTTTTATTACAAGAATATAGTATAAACTTTTGCTCGCGATAGCGCTCTCCGTTGCGCGTGAATTTTTATACATATAATTGCATCTCTCAACCCTTCGCGCAGGCCACGATAGTCATAGCTTTCTTCGATAGTTTACCGATATATATATAATAATAGATCTTACGATTAGCTTATCTCGTCTAACTTGTGATCTATAGGTATATTTGGTTTTTCTTCTTCTGATTTAACTGGAAACATACTTGGCAATTCACGTCTAATAAGTACAACGAAGCATTTTTTTTTATCTCGACCTCAACGTGGGCGTCGACGGTCGTCTTCTTCGCGCATTCTATCTGCCGTAATTTTTTTTGTGACCCGGCGTCACCCGCCTGTAATTGATATGTCAATTTTTTTCCTTACAGCGAAGTTCCAGCTCGTTCCGGGGAGAAGCGTAGTTACTGCGAATGTTGACCTCACGGCAGTGCTGGGTATTATTTCCAGCTATTGGCTGAAAGGGTATACAATGGAATTTTTATCAAAGAAAAAATTATACTTTTTTATAAGCTGTGGCAGCTCCTAGGCAAAGAGATTCTAATAATAACTCAATAAAAATTCTCATAATTTAAAAGAAAGAAAATTGTGCGTAATTTTGTAAATTTTACGACGATTAGAAATGTATATATTAATTTTATTTTATTGATCTATATGAGTTTGATCACTTTTGCTTAATACCTTTGTAATATATGTCCTTGTTCATCGTCGGACAATTCTTCGGACCCTGAACACATGATATAAGAATTAGCGCAATTATTTTTATAATAGAAAAAATACATATTGGTACTATTATAGCATACCTGAACATTGAAGTCAATGTTTGTCCGAACAGGACGATGATGAAGGGGTTGCGGTGGTCTAAAGTTATTCGCAAGCGGTGCGTTTGGCTGTTTTTCGTCCCCTTGCATTAACTGCCTCAGAGCGTGTAGCTGCAATAATTATGAAAATAAGAATTGTAAAGCATAATATAAGTAATTTAGAGTTAATTATTTTGGATGCTGGTCTTCTTTTAAAAAGTATTTGAGATAAGTAAAAGATACTATGAAAAAACTATTTAAATTTAACAAAAAAGTAATATATTTTTATATGAATGTGATATATAATTCGTTCCTATAAAGAGATTGTATCTATCGATGTATTTTTTGTATTTATAGTCATGAGTGAGCTTGAATATTACATAAACATCATGCCCAAAAAATAAAAGATAAAAAATAAAAATCATCCTTAATCTGAATCAACATTCGTTATTGAATAACATGGTACGAGGCACAAGTGATTTTATTACCTCGCTGAATGCGATCGATATCAATAATAACAGAATTTGCAATTCCGATGGATAGCTAATTTAAATACGTGATCGATTAACACAAATATTATTATATGAGTATGAGATTGCTTAAGTTATACATTAGAAACAAACATTTGTCGATTTACTACACGCAGCTATTTTTATAAGATCTCTCAATGAAACTCCATTCTATTAATAAAGTCAGCTGCTTAACTTGAGAAAAAGCTAAACAGCAACTCACTGAGCTAATTACGTATTCGCCAATATACATACATATTTCGTGCGCTACAATAAGATTATCGTGAAGAATAAGATTTTAAATATTTTGTTATTTTTACGCTATAGAGAACATTTTGTTCAGTCTTGAAATCAAAACGTTTCTTAGTCAATTTTACGCTTGAAAGAACAAACGACTAAATGTCAAGCACTGTCCTTTTTTGTTTTTTTTTCTTTTCTTTTAGAGATTCCTGTAAAACCCGTCAAGCGTGATTTATGATTACACTGCTCGAAGATACGAGCTTAGTAAGTGCCTCATTTCCACCCTTATTTTGCAACTTACTTTATCCATTCGTTAAAGCACGACCGTCGTCCCTCGACGGTTTCAAAGACTCTGTCTCTCTTAATGATCGGAATTGCATAATTGAGTGGGGCCGCCGTACTTCGCGTCGCGCGCGCGAACGCTCGAGTGCGGGGGCGTGTGCATGCATTTTATAAGAGCCGGCAGCGGCGATACTTGCCTGCTGCTTGGTGATATATATAGGCTTGTTGAGGATGATCCATGTGGTGGTCTCGTGACACGCCGGCATCGTGGTGGAGCCGTCGTACGTCATGTAATGCTTCGTGTCCGGCAGAAGTTCGCGCACCCCGAAACGTTTAATTTCCATGGCCTGCCCTGTGCAATTCATACGATCGATAACGTCAACTTCGTTCGTGTATACGTAATGCATACACGTGCAATGTACGCGTGTTACTGCCCGATTGCTGCCCGATGCCATGGTACACACAGCTGATACGCATATTGTTACGTATCACTGAAGTTACCGTGCATACACCCGCTCGATTGTATTTGCATACGTCAAAGAACACTCGCGTTCCCTTAAAGAATGATGGTAATTATCGATTTATCTTCCCGATAAAAAGTTGGCGACAATAGCCCGTGCAAAGTTTCTTAAAAAGTTATAACGCATGCTGCCATCAAACTTTCGAAGGTACATCAATCTTCCAACTTTTTCATTCGAATTGTACTTTTATCTCAAAACGTTAATTTATACAGAAAAAAGGAGAAATGAGAAATGAACGCGTTAATATACATATTTCAATTTTTATCAATTATCGATTTGTGGAAGCAAAATTCTTAATGTATTATTAAAACGTATCGTTAAAATGTTATTTGAGTTAAACATTATTCATCCCTGCCAAAAAAAAAACGTGGTATTTTATAAATATTCGTCCGTTGCGTCGTTATGAAAGAAATGTAATCCTGCATTAATTCGTTCGATATGCTAATCTTGACTGATATGAGAACTCTCTGAGAATTTTTAAACTCATGCAGCTAAAATTCGTCTGCTAAAACTAGATTATCGTTTTTGTTCAATTGATCGCTACTCCTCCGCGTCGTACTGTTATCCCGGAATTCGTTACGTTATTGGATTTCTCACCTCCGTATTTGATTTTATCCAGCTGCTGCGTGAACGTTCTCAGCTCCGGGTTCGAGAGATCGCCCACCTAGAAAAGGACCGAGATCGCCTATGACGTATCGCTTATTCCGAGCTTTATTTAACATGTGATAAGCATTTATAAGAGAGATTGTGCATGTACCTGTAAAAGAAGCGATACCGCCACGATCCCCTGCGCCCTGTGCAGGGCGTCCGTGAAGTTGTTATAGAGCTGCGAGTTGAAGCCGAATATCTGAAGCTACGAGAACAAAAGGCTTTGAAACGTATTTAGAGAATTCAAGATTAAAGAACTTTTTTTTTCTTTTTAACTTAAGTGCATCAACGAGAATTTAATTTCGATTAAATTCTTCCACAAACAAGCTTTGAAGTTGAAACGGAAAAGATCGCGAGGAATGTCGGAGGCTTTGAGATATTTTTACTTGTCTCTCTGTCTCATTTCGTACCTCGGCAGGAAACGCATGTCCATCGACGGTGTGTTCGCTGCCGATGCGATCGTCCGCGCCGAAGTGCAAATGAATCTCGTGAAATTGATAACGATAACTGAGCGGACCACCGGAAATATTGACGGGATGGCGGGTGTCGTTCTCCACGGCGAACACAACACTATGGCCGGTGTTCGCCAGTACGCCGTTGATTCTGTGCTTATCCAAATGGAGCGGTTGTAAATTCGGGTCGAAAAGCAATTGATTAGGATCGAGATTGACTGGTGATTGTCTTCGACCTTTGTTACAGAGCCACCATTCCGGGTTGATGAGACCCCAGAAGGCAGGACCTTTGAATAATCGAAGGAATTTTTCAGATCATATTAGATAACAAAAGAGAAGGATATTTGATTGATAATGATAATTTATTTGAAAAGAGCGATCTGGCTTACCAGAAATACCGTCGTATGTCCACCATTCCTCCCAGCTAACGGGTGTCGATTCTGCAAATATTTTGTTATTAATAAGTGATATAATCTCTATGAGAAATCCGATAATTCAGCATAAATTTACGAGAATTGGATAAATGCATTGTTTGGCGCTGAGAATGAGGACAAAAGACTCTTTGTGTTGATTGAATCGCATTAAGTAAATGTATCGGACGTCATAATAGCTTCTAATAGCATAATATTATTTATTCACTGAATTATGATTGAATGATCCAACGTCCATAGAGTAAAAAGCTTTTAATACTCGAATTTCTTATATAAAAAAATTCAATAATAGCAGCGTTATCAAACTTTGATAAATATATCGGAATTAAAATACATTGTGAAATTAAAATATTATATTTTATATATACAAATATATATTGAACATGGCTGTTTCAATTTACATAATATTGTTTCAAATAAAGAAGGCTCACGTCCAAAATAATGTCTATCAGGTAATAAAGACAAACATAGGATAATGAAAAAATTTTTTTTATTGAGAATTACGTATAGAAAAATATTAGAAACTTATAACGATGTTGGACATACCAACCTTTTATCAAAATGACAACAAACACTCCCCAGACACCCAGGAAGACGGAACTGAAGGGGGCCATTCCTAGCGCTCTGCGGTCTTCGTCAATTGAACATCATTCGGTTCGTTTCTGCGACACAGAGAGAAGGAGAACCAGTTGATTCACGGGCTGGGCTCGAAAGTGCTCGCGTGTCGCGCACCCTTTCATGTGCCCCTCCGAGGCCCGCGGAGGTCGCGACTTTCGCCCTCTCGGGTAACTTCAACAGCCTGAACCATCCACGAGAGACTCTCCGATGAGCCTCGGTAACTTTCGAGGGAGAGAAACTTGACGATCTACGATAACGTAATTGATCCGTCAACCGTACCGCCCCTCCAAAAAGAACAAAAAAAGAAAGAAAATCCGCGAACCGCCGTCGTCGGTTCTAATCTAATCGTTTGGCGTCACGCAACGCGACGACTCCGACGTCGACGAACATCGACGTTGAATTTGCATCTCTGACGCTCGTTCCGCACGAGAGGATTATCGTGTGGCACGATAACACTCGCGGGTGACTCTCACGTTCGTGTGAATTCTCGCGTAGCCGTTACAACAAGTCCGTAATCGGATCAGTCATCCGTTGTCTTCGGCAACGGGAGGAAAGGCTCTTTCTCTGTCTCTCTTATTATTCGCAGTATTTTCGCGGAATGCATGCAACAGAGGAAGTATCAAGTGAGGCGCGAGTTCGAGCATTACGAGTAAGAAAGAAGAGACAAAATCCGCAGTCATCGTTGTCCGGCGTCGCTTAAATGGGGGCGGGGTTCTCTCTTCGCTCGATCCCCACTCTGGTCCATTCTGTGGAGTCCACTTCACCCCGGGTTCCTCCACGGCACTCGAGCGGTGTATTCTTAGGTCAGGGAAAACTCGAGTGCGCGGCTCGCTTCGATCGATCGATCGGATCTCCACACGTCCATCCACGCGAAGAAGAAAAAAAAAGAAAAGAAGCTAGCGAGAGCGAGAGAGAGCGAGAGAGAGAGAGAGAGAGAGAGAGAGAGAGAGAGAGAGAATACGTGCTCTCCGCACGCTCGTGAATTTCAAAGGATAGCCACTCTTCGTCGTCGCCGCGTCAGCCGCGCGGCTTATTCTCTTTTTCTCTTCCTCTCTATCTCCCTCTCTCTCTCTCTCTCTCTCTTTTCCTCTCTTTCTTTCTTGCCTCGACTTCGCCGATGTGTCTTCGAGATAGATACTTTTATCGCGCATCGAAACTCGCTGCTGAAATATCTCGAGCCTTCGCGCCCATCGATCGTGCTTCGCACGTAGCCACTTCATCCTGCTTTAGTCGCCTATCGACCGATACAAACGGACTTTCTCCCAAAACGCTAGAAGTTTGTGTTCATTGTTGAATTTTCACTGTTCTCGTCAGAAATAAATTCAAGAAATGCGAATATAACTAAAAAATAATCAATCAGATCACACAAGATAGATTCGTTACGAAATTGACTTGGAAAGAGAAATCAATTTATCATTAAGTCTAATAAGATCGGAATTAATGATAAACTTATTCCCTTTCTTGGTTAAATAAATAATATTCTATATTAGAATTATACTCGTATATGCGATATAAACAGAGAAAGTGAATTGAACTAATCTGAAATTAAAGACAATTCTTGGGCGCGCGCACATCGATAAAAACTAGTTCCTTCTAATCATTGTCATTATTTGACATTTTTTTTATTCGAGATGAATCGTTAAAAATTTTGAAGTGAAACGCTTTAAAACTGACAAAGAAAAATTCGATACTGTACTATGACATTTTAAAAATTTGTCAACCTGTTTCTACGTACAAATCACTCAGCATTTAGAGAAATGTCAGTGTTGTTTAAAAAAATAACTGGATTTTTATTACATTTTAGTTAGTTTTTAGAACCAATATGAACGATCACCAATCGAACAAGAAAGTCAAAATTTGAGTTTTTACGAGAATATAATTTTGCAAAACTGCATTATTACTTTTAGCAATAATTGTTGAAAACAATGACGATTATACTTAGCATTATACCGTATGACTAATTTTATGCGTGAGTCTCATATTTTGAAAATCAATTATACATATACAAATTTTAACAAAATATCTCACACTTAGAGAAGTGCTATGTGATATTCGATCGTTCAACATAATTTAGCCAATTTAATTATTTACTTTCTTCGCGAGAAAGAATATCAAATTATCGTTATACCGTTCGAAATAATTAACACTTGTAGTACGTTCAGCTTCATTAGTTTTTATTTAGTGACTCGAAGGGGCTTAACTCGATATTTCGCGAGGTCCGTCATACCCACGAGAAACGATGCGCGTAGGAATCTTGATCGATTTACCGTATTACCAGAGTGCAAGCGTTCATCTCTTGTTGCTTCGCGTTTCCAGGCCGAGCGAGTGGCTAAACTCAAATTGTTATCACCGCTAATCGATTAATCGAACGATGTTCCACCGCCGGCGAGCTTCTCCGTCCCGAGCAACAAACATTCCATCCGCGCGTTCTGAATCCCAGACAAACGCGATGGTAAGGACCGACGCGGGTGTCTCGTTTTCACACAGAAGAAAAGTATTCCTCCCCCCTCCCTCGCCTCACCCTCCTTTCTTATCGCGTCTATATCGACCATCTCTCTTACATCTCTCGATCGCTTTTCGCTACGGTTGCTTTCCTCTCGTAAATCGCGATTCCTTCATACCTTAATCCGCTTCTGCTTCGTACGCTGTATTCTCACACGCCACGTTTCCCTTTACACGTATCTATTTCCCTCGTTTCCTCATATATATCCCGCTTCTACTTGATCGCTTCTACTTACAGCTTCGTGCTTCAGTTGCTCGCTACCTCATACCTGGATGGTCTTGCTTTTCATATCATCTTCACGACGCCGCGACGCCGCGCGCAGTCACGCGACGAAGACATATCCTGACGTTTATCCTGTCAACTGCTAAACCGTCTTCAGCACATTCGACGCGGAAGCGGATTTACGGGTGCTGATCGAGGATGATTGAGAAGTATAGAGGGAAAGAGAGATGGAGGAAAGAGGAATAGAGAAATAGAGGAAGAGAGGAAGATAGAAAGAGAGTAGGTGCACGCAGGTGCGACGGGGGGCAGGAGCGCGCGCGAATCGATCGCGGGGTCCGCGACGCGAAACGCCGCGACGCGGCGACGAACGAACGGTGCGGCCGAAAATTCGCGTGACGAGAACGCGAAATGGGGAACGCGCGCGGCGTCTCCCTTGCGGAAATCAATAAGCGGCGATCGCTGAGAACGTGCTTTCTCCGCGCCGTCCTGAAGCTTCCGTTCCGCTTTTCGTCGACGATTCGACGATTTCGATCTCGCGCGCGCGAACCGGCGACAAAAAAGAATTCTACATATCCTCCACCAAGAAAGAAAGAAAACCTACCCTCTCTGTACGGTTCGCCTCTCTCACTCTCGCCTTTGCTCGTTGAACTACCACTAGGGGATACTAACCGTGGACGACGAAAAGGACGACGTCTTTCTTTTCCTCCTCCTCCTCCTTCTCCGCCGGCGCACCACTTCTTCCACCGATTTCGCCGTCGACCGCGGCCACGACGACGCGCGCCACGCAGGAGGCCGGTGTCCCCTTCGAGGACGATGCCGCCGGAGGACGATGCCGCCGTGCGCGTCGCGGCAGATTCGCCGATTCGCGGCCCGGCGCCCGAAAGCTTCCCACAGATACTCCCTGTCTCTTTTATTCGCCCGATTTTCTCTCCGATTCTATCTCGTATATTTCCTCCACCTGTTCCTACCGATTTCTGTTTCTTTTTCCCTCTCGATCACGGAATAATTTCGTTAAAAGCGCACGGCGGCGAAGGAACGACGAAGGAGGAACGACTGCCCTACGAGGCGACTGTATACGTCCCTCCTCGCGCGTCCTCACCCCCTATACCCCTTCTCTCGCTTAAATCCCTTTCTCTATCCCTCGCACGCCAGCTACCCTCGGCATCTCTCTCTCTCTCTCTCTCTCTCTCTCTCTCTCTCTCTCTCTCACTCACTCACTCACTCACTCACTCACTCACTCACTCTCGACGTTATCGTGGCGCACGCGCCAGGTGTGTCTTCCTCTCTACCCTCCGCGTGTGCGCTGAGCGCTCTCTCCATTCTCTCTCTTTGCCTACCTCACCTTCCCTCTTTCCCCTTTCCCTCTTTCATCGCCCCTCTCGCGCGCGCGATCTATTTCGTATTCGTTCCTCCTGCGCGGCCCGCTCTGCCCGCTCTGCCCGCTCTGCCCGCTCAGCTCGCTCGCTACGTTCGCGCTTGTTCGGCCGCCGCATCGACGCGTCCGGACACGGGGGACGAGATTCCTGTGCCTCCGTACGCTCGCACGTTCGCCCGTTCGTCCGTTCGCTCTTAGCCACCATCGTCATCGTTTCTCGTCGTCGGGACGTTTGCGCACTCGAGCCACTGCTCTGGCATGAGTCGGAATAAGAGGAATGGAAAGCATGAGGGAAAGGGAGCCCACCCGGAGAGCGGAGACGCTCTCTCTCCTCCGTCCTTCAGTCATGAAGGAATCCCGCGCGAGCCGGCTCGAATTACGGCGAATTGACCTATTTGCCTCAAAGGGGTGGGTTGGTTGCGCTCCTTCGGTAGGAGACGAGCCCGCTCTTGCGAGGAACCGTCCGGAATCGTAAGCCGGATAAGGGCGCAATGTCGTAGAGCGCGACCTCGAAGCCGCTCTCTGCAATTTCCCTTCCCTTTGTATGCAAGCGGCGGCGCTCGATTGCACAAAAGGGAGAGGGATCGAGGGTCGGAAAATCTTGGAGCGAATCCCTCCCCCTCCCCTCCTCCTCCTCTCTCTCTCTCTCTCTCTTTCTTTCTCTCGTCTTTACCCCTCGTCTTTACCTCCGTGCCTCTTCGGCCATCGGATTCGCGTTTCTTTTCTTCTCGAGACTTGCCGCGCGTAACCAGAGCGCGCTATTATATCGGGCGTTCGGTCGGTCGATCCCAGGGTTGCTCCCGCTTTCCGGAGAAGTATGCCAGGAATTTATAGAATCCATCGGGGATATCGGCAAACTGATCCCATCCCATCTGGATATTTCTTGAACCACCACAAACGTAGATATACAATTCTGAACGGATATTCGAATTATAATTATCGCGTTGCGGAAATTAGATTGATTGGCACGAATTTATTAACAACTGACGTGTGGACCATTAACGTGTTTTTGCACATTATGACGCGACACAAATTGTGACGGTACATGATACGTATTAACGTGCAGGCTGTATAAGAAAACGTCGTAGGTATTTATGATAAATGTTATAAATGCGAGCATACGGCACGTACGTATTATATGCAATACGTATTGTGTTACTAGCGCAATATTATCATTAATATCGATATCATTTGATGTATCGATAATAGCATAAATAATAAAATTATATATATGCAATTATATGCATGTATTTACATTCGGAGTAAATAATTAAAAACAATGTACATTTACAGAAGGTGACTTTCATTTTCTAAATTTTGCCCGTATACGTTTCCGGAAAGAGACGGTTATATTTAATTCCAGAGTTCTGAGAATATCACTGCCAGAGAGAACTCTTCGCAGAAACGTCTTCTATTTCCGTGAGTTTCCTCGCGTTTTCCCTCGATTGAGGAAAGCTCGGCTCCTCCCGGGCAAGGGATGTAGGCGGCATCGTCGAGCGTTAATCCTGTCATCGACATCGGTCCGCGGAACTTTACGGTGGCGACTTCCGGCTCCGCCGTGAGAGTATATCGATAGACACATCGGGGTGAAATTACGCTCGGGGATCCTCTGGCGTTGGCGTTTCGAGGTCACCAGGCGCCCCCGCCAGGATCTCCGGCGCGCGGATACACCGAAAAGCCCCTGACTGGTCGACTCTACGCGGAGGCGCTTATCGATTTTCAAAGCGGCATTGCCCCCCGCCGTGAACGCCGCTCTTCCAGCAGGTCGTCGTCGTCGTCGTCGTCGTCGCCGCCGCCGCCGCCGCCGCCGCCGTCACCGTCGTCCTCCACGTTCTCTTCGTCTTGTACGCGTTCTTGTACGCGAGAGACAGAGCGAAGAAAAGTGAGAGAAAGAGGATTGCTTTTGGACGATCGTGCGACCAACCGAATCGATAAGATTCGCGTCCTAACATCCTGATGCACTCTCGCGGCTGCATCTGATTGCCCATTGCACATGCACGCCTGTTTGTGGATATTGGATTTGCCGCGAGACTTATGCCCGAGCCTCGCTTCGGCACGTTTCATAACGGTGGTTAGAAGCGACGGCGGTGGCAGCGACGAGTGACGACGATTATGGGTTATCGATATTGCGGACTTAGCTCACCGCGCGCGAGCCGGGACGCTCATGGATATGCAAAAATGTAAAAAAGCGCTTTCCCAGACAACGTGGGCGGGGGGGTATTTGGACGGCGATCGTGTCGCCCTGGCGTGAGCAAACTAGTTTGCCTCTTTCGGGAACACGTCAAGAGACGCCGCCGGGTCCGAAAGCCTATGGCCACTGGACAAATTCAGGGCGATGTTTTTGGTCGATGTCCGATAGTCTAACGACGAGAGGCGGTATAAAAAGAGGCACTGCACAGGAAAGGTGTGGAGAGGAGAAAATTTATGGAACTATTACAAAGCGGAAACGTATGTTATAGCAGAGTAAATTATGCAAACGTTTGGATATGTTTACATAATTTTGATACGCGCGTAAATATATATTTGTTTGTATAAGAAAAATTGCACGTGGATTGTCTTTTTCATAAATAAAACTGTTTGAACAAAGAAATCGATTAAAGAAGTACGAAAAATAAAAGTTTGCCTTGAAAAATATGAGTATCCGCCATCAAGATTTCTTAATATTTATTACACAGCTGGTTCTACAGTTTCGTCTGACTAACACGCAAGTGTTCTACTTACACGAGAGATAGCGGTTCATCATTGCGAAAATGTATAGAGGCAATTAGCCGTGTCACATGACATTATGTTCTGTCAAAACTTTAGGCAGCTTTAGAACCGTTATTAACGTCTACAACGTTTCTATATCGTATATTTCGTACACTCTAAAATGCTACTATGTGATTATTTAAGCCGAAAATACGAGTTTAAATTAGTGATTACCTTGCAAATTTTGGAAGTTTAAATTAGAGAGAGAGAGAGAGAGAGAGAGAGAGAGAGAGAGAGAGAGAGAGAAGCAATTCATGCATCCTGCTTTTCCACAGGAGGAATGGTAAATATCTCAGAGGGCTTTCAACTCTTTAAACGATCGTTTGAACGCGTAATTGCTATAACTGGATGCTGTAAGCATGGCGCGGCTTATGAATAGTAATTCGTGCATTATTATTAGCTTTGACTGCAACGATCTAATTACTATCAGTTTCCGATATCGTACTTATTAGTAGTCATCCAACGCAAATTACAAATACGAATTCCGCAGATGAATGAAACAAAGAAAGTAAGAATAATGACCCATTGATCTCAGCATGAAAATAGTTTGTGTTTTTTTTCTTAATAACAATTATATGTGGAATATCTGACAACTTTCTAAATCTTGTACAGCAAATATTTTTTTATATTTCATTAATTATTATAAAAAATTATTTATTTTAATTTGCAGATTTATTTTGAAGGCTTCATAGAAATATCGCAAAAAGGTTAGATAATTGATTAATAAAAAATATTTCTGGAACTAGTCGTCCTATTAAAGTTTCAAATATGGAGTTTTTATATTCCTTATATTAATGAATTATACGAGTATATCATTGCTAAAGTAAGACGAAAGTGAGCATTTTGTTACTTAAAAAAAATCAATATTTTACATTGTAGGGATAATATTCTTTTTCTGTTTTTAAGTCAAAAAGTGATGTTCTTTTCATTCTGCACTCCGATGCTTGGAGTCAGCCGTTAATCGAAATCATGGGTAATGTCCGGAAAATTACCTAGGCATCCAGGATAAGACACGAAATATCTTAATACTTGTCTGTAGACAACATGACTTTCAAAATATTTACAAGGGAGGGGGAGAGAGAGAGAGAGAGAGAATAAGCAATTATTATTCATCTCAATTCAAATAAATTTTTCAAAATTGAATACAAGATTTGCGATTCTACATTATTGCGGAATATTACAAGATTATAGTACTAAAATACCGTTTCTCGAAATTTCCTTCTACTTGAGTATTCGTTAAGGCGAATTATTAAAGTAGAGTAGATTTTGTAATATGCTTTGATAATTTATCGATAAGGATCTCCAATATTCACAAAGAAGGATTTCAACTTGTATATACATTTGCGCTTTCAATTTTAAAATTGTCAAAAATTCACACATTGAATTTCATTTTATTTTCGTATCGTTTATAAGCATTATGTTACCTTCTATTTGAATTTCAAATTATCACAAAAGATGTCTCGCCAAGAATTCCCAACCGTGAGATCTACCCGAACATGCGGCAATAACAAGTAGTAGATGCACTAAAAAAAAAAAAAAAAGAATAGAAGGAAGGAACAGTCGCTCGAAGTTACTTTTTCGAATAGTAGCGATGAAACATTCTTTTCAGGAGTCGAATACAGAAACGTCGTCGGTCGCGAAAATCCAATAAAGACGGTGCTCGTAAAGCGAAGCAAAGAAAGGATTACCATACCGACGAGAATAATGTACGATGAAATGTGATGGTGAATTATAACGGAATGTCATTACGTTCTTGGAATGTTAAGAAAAAAATACAACTTTTTTTCGTTGCAATTTTACATATGTAAAATTGTGAGGATCTAACGATTTTCGCTACTATAATTTCGCGTGTGCCATCTCTTATCTCCAGAAATGTAACACTGGCAATTTAATACTGAAAGACAGCAATTAATTATTTATTTTCAATATTAACAATACTATTATTTAATGTTTTTAGCACTTTAAATAAGCAATTAATTATTGTCTTCCAGTAATGAATTAGCCATTAGATCTCTGTAAAAGATTGGCTCATTGTCAGTATTTAGATAATTTACACACGTTGATTTAGATTTAACATTATTTTTTTTAATATTATATTTTATTTACATTATTTATAGACATATGAGATTTATATAAAAAAAAATATAAGACTCAAATTTTGATTGGAAATCTCTTGATACAAACTAGTTCGCTTTAAGTTATCTCGTTGAACACTGGTTCTCTGGTTTTCTTTTATTTTAACTCCTGAAGTTGAAAGACGATACGCATAAGGTTATTGCAGCACGATGTCCCTTTATGATTTTCTCTTCCAGTAGCTGCATGTTACTCTTCTAGGACTCGCTTGAAAAGACAAAACACGCGGATGCACATTTCATGGAATCGATGCCCAACATGGAGGCGCGAGCCTAACTTGACAAAGAGTACGGGCGTCGGAAGTGAAATGCAGCGCGATATAATGGTGCGCCAGACAAATGTCGATGTGCGAGCAACAAGTGCCGAGAGGGCCGTCTACTTCTGACAATGAGCAGGAAATCTGGCCGGCTCTCTACGGATACGTGTGCAAGTAGAGAGTGTAGGAGCGCGCGCTGGTCACAAAGAGGCATTGCAGTCACAATTAGCGATCACGCAAATTCAGGTCTCGTTCTATTCAGCGACAGCTGTACTTTATATGGAGTCTCCTAACACCGACATATCGCACGGCGACGAGTACGAAAGCACCGCGGAGCACGAGAGCGCTTTGTTGTGTAAGAAACGTAGTGGTATGGAGCGCGAATTGAATCAGTCATTCCGAACGAGCCCTGTCTTCACTAAAGTACGTTTTACGGCGAAGGTGGAAAAGCCGGTAAAATGAACGATAAAATAACGTTTCGATAGCGTAATGAAAGCTGATCTGATGTTTGGAAGACAATGCTGGACGTTTCGTGAAATATTCGTGTCTATCGATCTCAGTAAGAAAAAATTGTCCAAACATAAATTTAAAATATTTAGGATCTCGTAATAATGTATATCGATTCGAATTGATGCTATTACTTCTTACTACAAATTGAGAGAATTTTAGGAAAACAAATTTATATTTCATATCGCTTATTTGCTACAAGAGAAAATAAAAATTTAAATGTTTTGATTCACTGGAATTTTTGTAAAATTAATTTTTAAATACAACTGTGTGATACGTGGTTACAGAGGAATAAAATTCTATTCTTTCAAAGTATATTTTTTAATTAACATTTTAATTTTTTCTTTAAATAATGTAATTTCAAAAATTATAATTATAATGAGCAAAGGAGCAAATTATATATATTCGACTAAGAATATTATCCATCATATTGCATCAACTGATTTTTATTCACAAATGTGAATGCACGTTAATTGTTCAATATACATGTGTAAGTATTAGTCGCGAGAGCGCCGCGCGAGTGTATGGCATTTCTCGTGCGCGTGAAGAGCCGTGTCACGAGCATAATAATTGATAATTGATAATTGAGGAAATACGCGGTAGATAAGGGGAACAATAGCGCAGCGGCGTTTTGCGCGGTCAGGGAAGTAAACGATATATTAATCCTACAAATGTATACGCTTATCTACCTCCACGATCGCGTTTTTACAGTTTACACGCGATACAGTCATTAAAAGAGAATTCGATATGTATCGCCGCGTCATTATTATACCGCCTGATCTATCGCGTACCCTGTAACTCTCGTTTTATATTCGTGACAGGTGTAATTTAGAAATCGAACGGGTACTTAGTGCGGGCCTCGGGTGCGAAATATTACCCGGAGATCGTAAAAGAAAACGTTAAACAGCAACGAGATTCCGCCGGATTTTATATGATATTTATGCGGACGTGAGTGGCAAGCGAGAAAACGCATAAACAATATGGATATAATTTTTAATTACGAGACGGCAATAAACATTTTCGAAATGAATCAGATCCCGCGAGTGTAGTAATACGTTAAACAGTAGATAAATATTCCTTTATAGTTAAAAAAGTTAATTACTAAGTTATGTCAAAATGTCAGTGAATGATATTACCTTCGCTTATAAAATGTATAATTATGTTATTAATCAAGACTGATGTCGACATCGTGATTTATCTGATAAGCAGTATAAAACATATCAAGCGTACCATTATAAAGTAGCTACTTGTGCTTTAAGTTTAGCAAATATTACATAGAATAATGGATAATTATTTAACAATCAACACATAATTGATATTAATATCATTATGAAACGTTTAATTATGTTATTATTAAACGCTCTACAAGTACATATACCGATATAACGTAAATGAAATAGTTACATTTCGTTCGAAAAATACGTGTACGTTAAAGGTCTTAATAATAGACGAGCTGTAATTGTCAAGTCATATCGCTTACTGCGAATAATTAAATTTTCTCAAAGTTATGCAATCTGAATAGATATGTAGACATTCTCTGGGTTATGTTAACTAATTATAATCATAAATATAATACATTAATTCAAAAATAATATATTTCTTGAAAATTGTTATTTAAGGACAATTCAATAAAATTTTAGAATTTACATTAATACAATAATATAAGATTTTAAAATTACTGATAAAATGTGAAAGATATCTTCGATGTTATCTGAAACCTGACGGAATCTTATCGTCGACCAGATACGAATCTACATCGCTTTTTTACTAATACTTGATTAGGCTTGCATCTGATAGGAGCATCTATGATTTCCCGATAGTCCGATTCATTCCGACCTAATAGTGTCGTTTCGTTCCAGTTCGATTCCAAGGTCGGTTGGATCATTTCGGGATCGGCAGTCGAATGTTGGTAGAATAGAGAATCGATTCCGGTTTTCATGGTACCCTTGATTGTCTGCCCGATGTTGTTCAATGTGTTTCCGATATCATTCCAGACAGAACGCTTCACTTGGAGGCTGCTGGCTTGTGTGGCGCACGTCAAAGCGACGAGCACCAGAAGCACGCTCAGAAAACGTTGAGGGAAATAAAATCTCATTTTTGTATCTTCTCTTGAAGGCGCGAAGAACTGCCACCTTAAACAAACCTTAAACAAGTTCGATATGTTATTGTGAGATATTTCTGGTACAGTATTACGTTAGAAAATCTATTGTCTAATATTTTAAAATATTTTAAAATATTAGACAATAGATTTTCTAACGTAATACTATATTTAAAAGTTTAAAAAGTTTGAATAGATAAATAATTGTTATCTATTTATACCTTTTAAATTTTTTAATTTTGAACTATTGCAAATCAAGAATTATCGCGATGTTTTAACATTAAAACAACGATCATCTCTCTTAGTTTATTCTCGAGTTTCAGATTCTCGAGTAATCAAGAGGAGTAGCGCGATAGTGTTGGGATACTCTGTATCTCTAATGGCTACAAACATCTGTAAACACTCTTAGTAGTGGATGAAATTGAGTAACTGTGATATGATTCATTTTATCAATTTATTTTCAAGTTCATAATATACAGAATAATACGGAGACTTTGAGTATATTATTTTAAGTGTATTATCGTAAAATTCTTTAAGTAATGTATGGTATAAAGGAAGGTTATTATATTATATTATATTATTACACACTCTGTCAGATATTAAAGGAACAATATAGTATAATCCAATCTCTTGAATTAAATAACATTTTGTTATTTTTAACTTCCATCATGTATGTCAAAATGTAAATCCAGTCCATTTCTGGAGTTAGTTTCAAAATAAATATTTATGTATACACTTATTAATAATAAACTAAATTTAAGTCAAATTTAATACACCTGAATTTAATTTCGTTGTTTTAATTAAATGAACAACATATTGAGAAAGACCAGTAGTGATTTATAGAAATAAATAAAAATAACTCAAATTGGATATAATTTGATATTATGAATTTAACAGTGTATATTAAATTGTATTAATTAATATTAATTATATTAATTATAAATTATAATAATTAATATTAAATTATATAAATAAATATTATACTAAATATTATATTAAAAATGTCTGCATCCTGCAAATTTTTTGTCGAAAGAGAGAATGTTTAAAAAATGCATTAGAACACAACTTATAATACGTCGAAAGCGCGACCAGAAATTGTTCAAAAACGCATCAAATTTTTAATTATGCTTTGAAGTATCTACGATAAAGATGAATAATAGAAAACGTATAATGAGATTGAAAATGTACCTCCGTTTTCTATCTGTTCCCACTGCGTCTGAAAGTGGTGCGCAATCGTGGAGAGTAGGTTACGTGCCGCGGAAAACGATGAATGGGTTGTCAGAAATGAGTTGTTCGGATCACGGTGGTGGAAGGTTCTTATCGTGCGGAATGAAGTAAAATACGAGCCTGTTCAGAAACATTTATGTGCACGTGCTCAATAATGTTTCCTCGCCCCTGTCTGCGCCTAGTCACGCGATTGCGCTCTCGTCTCGTCTCGCCGCGAATTCTCTGTATGTAATATAATACACATCATGTATTTTCTGTGTATTATAATACAACCGTCGAACGCACTGTGTGACGCGAAACCAAATGTTATTATGGCACATCGTCCGTTTTCTCACGAACAGATTTCGAGCCTCAAGCGATACATCGATACTGATCCATAAGTTGTATTGTTTTTTTAAACATTCTTTCTCAATTAATGTATTTTTTAATATTTCTTCCAGAGAAATTAGAAAAGATATTGACTATAAGATTGTTTGAAATAAAAAATATAAATAATAAGGAGTATACAGCCACAAAGCAAGATGTCTCTTAAGCGAAAGTCATACATTTAAAAATTGTTAATATGATAAACGTTTTGGTCTTGACTATCATCAGTACAATAAAATATAAAACGATGTTATAAAAATTAAAAAGAATATTAACAATTCTTTGTAAGTCCAGAATTGACGATGACAAAATTACATTTGTTTATGAAACGAGTTGACAATATTTTAAGTCCAGAATTGAAGATGACAAATTTACTTACGAAATTTTATTGCGAAATAGATTCCGTGTTACTTGAAGATTTGTGAGAATTTGTGTGAAAAATACGGAATTTTCAGATTCTAGTTAAATTTAAAAAGAGAGAACAAAATTTTTATATACTACTTTTTAATATATTGTCGATAATAAGAATTGGTTTAGATTTAGCTTACTATACCTTTGTATTTTATGTGTGTGTGACAAAAATTCTCGCAAGTATAATTCGGAGTTCTTAATATACAATTATATATAAAATACTTGTTCTTAATAAATTAACAACGAGTCTTGAAAAACTTTTTGGTAAGAACTATTCTTAACAAAATGTGATGGCACGTACTTTGCGGCAGTCTTTATAAATTATGTAAAGAAAGGAGAGGGAAGAAAAGTAGAGGGGAATAGTTTATTGGACAGTAGAGAGGCTTTTTTCAATAATTGGTAGATAAATGTCAGCATTCTGTATCGCTCTGTTTATTCAAACTCATTTTTTGTCTTTTGATATGTGTCATATCGGAGACTGTTCTTTTATGATATGATTGTTTGAAATCTAAAATTATTGTGTTCTTCCAATCAATCCTATGATTGTGATCTAGTTTGTGATGAGAGATAACAGATATAACATTAATTGGTTTTTTTTATGTCATTATTGTGTTCTTTTAAACGAGTTTTTGATTTTCTTTTTGTTTGTCCTACATATGAAGAGATGCAGCCGAGACAATTTATTTTATATACAATATTTGAGTGATCTTCTTTTTTAATTTTATTTTTGCCTATTTTAATAAAAGTATTCAAACAATAGGTTTGTGGGCAATTTTGAAATCAAATTTTTGTGTAAAAGTTTTTCAAATTTGTTTGAAATAAAGTTAGAGAACTTTTAATAATTGATAAGTTTCTGCGAAATGGCACCTAATGCATGTGCATTTAAAGGATCTAAAATTTTCCGTTGAATAAGGAATAATCTTATTCAAATACCGTTTAGTATTTTAACACGCCGATAAGTATGTAAAATCAGCTTAGAGCGACAATTCTTATTATTTATTATATGTTAGATAAAAAAAAAAGAAAGAAAAGAAGTCTACTAAGAAATAAAAACGGTGAAAAATAAACATATAACATTACAATCGATAGCCGAAACTTGTAATGTTATATGTTTATTTTTCACCGTTTTTATTTCTTAGTAGACTTCTTTTCTTTCTTTTTTTTTTATCTTTTCTGTACTTTTAATTTATACCTTTAATTATATGCCTTTTTAAAGTAATGCGCTGACTCTTATTTCGCCCTTCACTTGTTGTTACTTGTATTATTTATTATCTGAGGAATTATTATCACTGAGGAAGACTTTGTATGTCGAAACATTTGAGAGTTATATTAATGTACTTATGTAATTAAAATGAAATTCATTTTATGAGCTATAATTCATTATAAGCCTTGATATCAATTATATTGCGTTGCGTTTGTTGCGAGCCTATTTATTTTTTATTTTATACCGTTTAAAATAATAAACAATTCAACAAATTCAAATTCACGTTACGTTGGAATATGCTACTTATTATCAAACTTATGTATAAAAATAAAACTTGCAAAATTTAATAATATATGAACTATATATATGAAATAATATATCAAGATAGTTTCAAATTTATTTGCATGAAATGAACTATGCAATGACTACAAAGCGTAATCGATATTTTTGCATTTTCTGAGAGACCTTATGTTTCATCCATCTTCTCTCTTCGTTATTCGATATCGAGAATCGATCTAAAAGCAATGAATGCTATGGAGAATTTCTCGTTTTGCTCTGAGCAGTTTACTTTTTTAATCACGGCGCTGTTACAGTAATGGTAATTACAGCGTAGCGAGATATCGATCAAGCTTACGTGCCGAGTATTTTCAAAGAAAAAATCAACACTAGAACAATTTTTGACAAATTTGTAGTTGATCACTTTTTGATATAATTTTAATTAATAGCATAAAAAATTAAGTAAATATCGATTCAAAAAATACTTTATTAAATTTTAGGAGAGTTTAATGAAATCAGTTTTTAAAATAAAAATAGTAACATTTTAATTTAAGTACGATTGTATTATCAAGAATTGACATTTGTATAAAAAGATTATTGAATGAGATTGACAATCTTTCTTATAGACAGTGACAAGCAATTAAATTTTTACTTAGGAGAAATCAATTTGTTAAAGGACACAGTGTGTGATGAGATCTATTAGTTCTATTTCTTCAGAGCTGTGAAGATAGCTTCAGATTCTTCTATACAAAAGTGTTAGATAAATGAAGATAAGAAAGTTGAAGGAGAGAGAACTGTACATCAAACGTACGTACGTGAGAAAGGATTCCCTACCTGGTTGCGTTTTTGCACTTTGTATGCCAACGACGTTTTATATCTTGCCGGTACCTATGCTGTAAAACCCCGTAGTGCCTGCTCACAATGTAATAAACTCACTTCCAGGACGAATAACGAACATTATTCACGGGGGACGCGCAGCCGTGGCGAAGGCTTTCTTTGACCGACGGCAAGACGTAAATGCGAGAGCTTTTCCGACCACCAAGTCCCGTGTACGTCTTGCCGACGAGAACGTATCGTTTTTTAACGGGCGTGTCAAAGGGGCGTTTGTTTTATCTAAACGTATGTGAATCACTAATGCGATAGACGCTATCGCACTTTTGCTCTCTCGCGTTTCCCATGCTTTCCATTATTAATCTGGATTTCTCGTTATTAATTCGAGTGGTAAATTCCGCTATCTTCTCGACTCTCCACGACAGACATGCGCGTATAGCGTTATAATTAAGACTTGGAATCTCCTGGTGTGCTCTTACATGGCACAAGACTCTTTAATCAATCTAGAATTACTTTTACGTAATACGGGAAAGTTTCGATATCATTGCCTAATAATAACTTTTACGATACGAATGAACGATATAATAGAATAACTTATTCACTTAATCTCAAGGTATTTTAAACAAGAGTTTACAAATTTTTTATTTTACAAAAGTTGTTTTTGCTACTTTGAGGTATATCCAGAATTGGATGTTCACTGTTACAAAAATTATTCAGTGGAATAAACATCGCGCTGAAAAAGTCATTCACGTAAATTGACTAAAAAATCTATAGACGAAGCAGAAATTTGTACTTTCAATGAATTTTTTTTTTACTCATGCGCACATGTTTCCTATTAAACTAACTTTTATGCATAAAAAAATCTAAATTATTTGGTATAGTGATCAAAGGGTTCAGGCCATTCGTTAAACCGAGTTACTTAACCAACATGTGTGCAATGTACGTTTTTATTATTGGATATCTCTCCCGTTTTTGCTGGCTGTAATCTGACACGACTACAGGTCTCACGTGTATTACAAAATCCGTGTACACGAACAACATGTACCCGCATATTGAAAAGCAACTAAAGCCGTGCTGGTAACTACACGTCAGTAATAACTGTGTTACACTAACCGTGCGCAACGCGCGTTTGTATACACACGTATTGGATTTCGCGTATACGTATAATTTAAGCATCCGATATCATCGAGATCCGTGTGAACATTTTTTCTGGAAGATCTTATTAAGTTAAGGTCAGTAAGGATTGTGATGAAGTCGTTAAACGTCATTTATGTAAAATATTACAGTATGTAAACGATATGTGCACACGTGTCACCTATCAACAAGGGGCGATAAAAGTGGCATAGCTGATTACACGCGAGGTAACGAGCTTCAAATGTGACTGCGTAATGCAGTAATGCCATGGGAAAAGTCCAACAAAGTAAACGTTTACAAGTTGATTCGGTGTAGATCTGATATATTTATAATATATTAGATATATTAATAAAATGTGTCGCTCAATATTGTTCGTGTTAAAGCAATAACACATAAAGTTTCTACTCGTCATCATAAGAAGAAGTCGCATCAGTGAATATTGCAAAGCGTTGCAAAGTTCTGTGCGGTGAACGAAGATCCGATAAATAATTCGAGTTCAGCCTTCCGTGGAAGTTTCTCAAAATGTTTTCGTAAACATCTGTTCGATATGTAAAATATATTCTTGCGTATTATTTTTTCCGCAGGGAATTCGTCATGCGTCAGATATATAAATAAGTTTTTTCTCTTGCTCGGGCTTGTTTTGCAGTTATTTATTATATTTTCATAAATATATATAAAATTATATAAAAATATAAGAATCATTATATAATTAATATTTTATATAAATATATTATATTTAGGTACATGAAAATATAAATATAATAAATATGAAAATATTATTGTAGAAAATTGTATATAAATCACATCAATAATACTTTTTCATCATCAAAGTTACGGAAAAAGAAATCTTATGCTTATATCCTTAGATTTATTTCTCGTAAATTAAAATTTGCAATTTTACCACAGCAAATATTGCTTGGAAACTGCGGGTATGCTAAGTGGAGTCTGCTCTTTATGGTCGTCCAACCGCAAGATAATTTTTTATAGCGCGCTTGAGAGCGAGAAATTTAATTGCCCAAGTTTGCTGCTTTACAACTTTGTATCTTGTACGTTTCAAGTATTGCATCAAAATGTTTCGCCGTGTTCAAAACGATTGCAGTCGCGATAAGTTCTACACGAGTTTTTCACGTTTTTTCCACAGAGTAGTGGAGTAGTTAAAATTTTCGAATCAGTATGGAAACTCTGTGTGCTGATGTACTTTTATAATTTTTATTAATATAAAATATTCCTATTAATATTATTTTTTGTTTTTACTAATATTAGATAATTTTTATTGTTGAATAAATTATTATATTTAAATAATGCAAGGAAAGAATTTTATTGAAATGTCTAAACATTTAGGGAGGTATGGATTTCAAAATAATTTTGTTGGACCATTAAAATAATTATATAGAAAAAGCATAGTGAGCAATGCTGCAAAAAGTTTTGACATTCAAGCAATTAACCAGTTTGAATGTTCTACATAATTATTTTAATAATATAACAAAATTATTTTTAAATCTATATATAGCTAAATTTTAAATACTTCAATAAAACTGTTCTTTCTGTATGCATTATAAATTTATATAACAGGGCTTTTTGTGATAAATTTAAGTAAAAATTTTCTTTCTCACAGCAAATGAGTTTATTAACAATTTTATTGAGGCACTCATTACAATAAATGATGTAATTTATTTCTGAAAGTTCGTAGTGATCAAGAGATTAAATTGGTGTGATGACAGACGGGTTTAATTACGTTAACCTTAATTTAATCGTCCCAAGTCCATCGTGTTTCATAATTATGTACCTGGTAATGACCTTAAATTATAGGACAACAAATCAGACTGTTTAAGCATATGCAATTTACCAATATTTACACATATCGATCTGCGTACCTAAGGCCATTTATATCGCTTTCATGCACATTGATGCAACTTCCGAAAAAGGAAATTGCATTCACCGAATGACAACGTGAAAAGTTTAATTCTTCGCTTGGTGCTTTCATTAAGTCCTTAAATAATTTACATTCACGCGCTCGCAGGTCGTTAGGATAATTTATGCGCTTTTTATGCCGTAACGGTCACCGTAGCAAATATTTCATCCATGTTGATCGTTCCTCAGAAACATAAAAAGTATACAGTTTTAATGTGAATTTTATAACAACGGAAAGCAGATGTTACAAGTTTTATTATAATTTTCACTTTTCATATTAGCGTTAATTCATTTGATTATATTTCAACTACAAGATTCAAATTGATATTCAGTTAAATTTTTTAAATATTTTTATCAGAGAAATGTTGCCAGAAACGTATACATTAAATAATTCTTTTTCTTCCTGTTGTAATACACACGAGTTAGTTTAACATCGCGAAATTATGATACCGTCGAGCGAGGAATTTACGTTTAGTTGCACGTGAAAAAATTCGCCGTAGCAATTATCGTCGAGGTTTTATTTCCGTTAACAAAGTTTTTATCGTCGTTCACGATCGCGTCTACAGTAGGAAACGTTTTTAATGTATTCACGCGTGACTCTTCACGTTCATCTCTACGCGCAGCAGGAATACAGAGAGTGATTTATAAAAGAGAGGATACAACGTGTGTGCGATAAGCTTGATTCTTTTCGGTAAAATCTGCATGGAAAAAAAAAACTTGAGCGTTAATCACGCCAAAGTTAATTAGCGCGTGATTAATTAAACGTATGTCAAGGTATCAAATCGACCGATCTCCCAGGAGTTCGCTCTCTGACTCCAGTTCGGAACTTCGAATTAATTAACCTTTCGTCGATCTAACGGACAAATTAGGCAAATCATCTTAGTGAGCGAGTATTTATGCAGCTACATCGTTGACTCTTTAATTTATTATCAGATGCATTGCCGGAGCCGGTAGATCGTCGGACTTATGTTTTATGTAAAGTTGGGATGTATATAGAGTTGCCGAATGTACCTTTTCATTCAATCTTAATCTTTTCTTTTTTAATTAAGACGAGGGTGACTTGACCGACTCGCAAACATGGAGATATGCATGTACGTTTTCCAGCATGTGAAAATTGCAGATGCACATTTATCGATAGTGGAATCTTGCGACACAGATTTAATAGTAAACATAATAATATATTTATACAAATTTATCTACTATCGCAATATTCTCGACTGATAGTAATATTATTTATTCATGCTGCAGGCAGTATCGATAAACGATCTTTCTTACATGCGTACATTCTGAAAAATAATATCCATTGACATTGCAATTTTTAACTCTGTTATTTATTATTTTATTTCATGACAATTAAATGAATGTCTATAATATTATATATATATCTATATTATGTATACTATAATTCATTCTTTATAGCTTACCATTAGAGCTTCTCAACTGCTTGATCCACTGAGTTATATCTGGATCGGAATATGGTAGATGTCATTTAAAGTATCTCGAAGCTCTTTTAACTACAGTAAATAATTGTCCTTTCAATATTTTAGTTTTAATTTTTATTAACAAAATATTTTCTATATATATATCCAGGAAATGTATAAAATTAAAAAAAATATATAAAAAGGATCTATTAGCGATAAAAAAAAGCAATATAATTTACATGTATTACAAAATAATTATTTCCCCTGATTTCTCTTAAATATTATTTGAAAAGTGTATATTCAAATGGAATTAATAATTTAACAATTCTTATAATTTTGACAAATTGAAAAATATTATGTATATGCACATAATGTTATGTAATGTACTCAAATATTGTGTATATCAGCCACGGTATTTAACTAGCACGTGTTATATATTTCTATAATTTCGACCGCGTATTTATTACTCAGCATATTAACTGCTTTACTACGATAATATAACCATTTTGCATGGAATTATTTTACATAACCGTGTTATTTGCGCATAAAAGTCGATTGCAATTCCATCTATTAGTGAGGCGTTATTATCTCTAGAAATCTCAATTAACTATTTTATAAACATCATTAAATTTACTATTTATTTAAATTCTGAAACGATAATAGGGACCGCCAGAAGGTTTATTTAAATAATATTTTGTCCGTTTCAAAGGAGCAAAAATATTTCCAGGAAGAGAGAAGATCCTTCAATGTTAAAGATAACTTTATAAAAGTATGCCGTCTACTTTATGCGAAAATTTCAATTTTATTTTAGTCTGTCGTCGAGACGATCGATATAACGTTGCATGCGATTAGGAAATTCTCGCGAAATTAAATTTCCACGAGAATGAACGTAGTTTGTGTTACACTATAGTTATGTACTATAATATATCGCGTGAGAAGAGGAACAATAATAATCTTACTGCGTTCGCATCCGGGATCGCAAGATATTTAACAAATTCACAATTTCATAACATTGGATATCAAAAGCGAGACGCAAGTCTCTCTCTCTCTCTCTCTCTCTCTCTCTCTCTCTCTCTTTCCGCTTCTTTGTATAGGTGAGTAAACAATCGGTTGACATAAGCGAACAATATATCGATAATTGTGAACCAAGAGAGTAATGCAAATTGGGACTAAGGTAATGCCACGAACATGCTATCGTTACCTGATGGGACTTCCTCTTGCGTGCTGGTATATTTGCGTATACGTGTGTGGCTTTGAACATGAGCCACATTCGTACACGCACACACATACGGACACGGGTCGCATACGTATACGTGCGGTATACGTATGATTTGCCGGAATCGGCTTTGCGGTCGACCAGCGAATATATCACTGCAGCTTTTGTAGCTTTGATTCCGATCGCCGACGAGAGAATGAGGGTCAGCGGTGCACCACCCGACTATTTTTGTGCCGTGGGTACCTCTCCGAAATGAAGCTCTCGCATTGGCTTTTCCACTTGTGATCGTTGCCAGCAGCAACTCTCCCTCGAAAATTGCCACTTTGAATGAAGATATAAGGGACGATTTATATCCCTTTGACGTATGGATTTTGACAGTGCGCCGCACCGTACGCCCCCGGCATATAAACAATCGCTGTTATTTACATTATAGACAGAGAGACAAAGCGGTTAAGCTGTGCGAGCACTAGGATTGTTATATATGTATTGTGCGCGTTAAATGTAAATATATTATTCGAGAAAAAAAAAAGAGAGAAATAATAATAATATTAATGCTGAACTTAATGTCGTATTGAAAGATAAGAGGAGGGCGGTTTGGGTAAGCGGAGAACCATCAACCCCATTTCAGTAGCAAAAGTGAAACGACATAATCCGTTATTCTTGGAAATTGCAGAAAAAAAAAGAGCTATGAATCACCTGATGGACTTCTCTCGTTCCCATTTTAAAGCCACGTGGATTTGCATTTAAGTCAGTTGATACGGTCGTACGCATCAAAATCTCGGAATCCTCTCGGTTAAGCTATTAAGCGAGGCCAGCTCTTTCTTATCCATTATGAAGACGAGCAATTGAAAAAACAAAGTTCACTTCTTAATCATATTAACGCGAAACGTAAAAGCATTAGATTATTTGAACCGCGTAACATTACCGCATTATCAAGTCTAGCTGCAGTAGTTGAGTTAACACAAAGTTAAACAAGAAATTAAACAATGAAGGAGCCTTATCTCAAACGTCACGTTAACAAACATGTCTCGCCATATGACCGTCTTCTTTGGACGAGAATCATCGATCCACCTTATCTCCGCACGATCCCCATTGTGCCCGGCGCTTTAGCGAGTGCCGATGGGACCCGTAAGCACGATGGCGCAAAAAAGAAGGACTGAAAGAAGCGTGCCAAGCTCGGAGGGAGGCGTTCAAGAGTAGGAAGGGTGACACACGAGGTGGTGCAGTCGTCGGATGAAGGGGACTTCCTTTTCGCGGCCGGCATTAAAGCCATTCCGCGTAGCTGGCACCGAAGAGTCTCCCGGGGAAAACGCTACGGCATTCGACGCGGCTCCCGGGGGATTTAAAGAATGGAAAAGCTCGCGTACCTTCGCGTACAGACACCCCATCGAGCGCGACGAGTTAAGGAGGATAGAATCTCCTCGCGGCGGTAGTAGTCACGAATAAATAAAAATAACGTCGCTCCCTGCGAGAGACGGGTAGTAAATGAGCCGCTCCTCGTGGATCATTTGTCACCACGCCCCGGAGCTAAGCGCGCTTGATATTACCGTTGTGAGCCGAGGGTGTCATTACGCGACGTCGGTCGATCATCGGGCACGCAGCGTTTATGCGGACGTTAATTGTCGCTATTATTTTACGTTCGTGTACATCCGTTACGCGCCGGCGGCCCGAAACAGCAGTTCTGCTGCCGTAAATGAAAAATTCGCCTCTACAATATCTCGTACGTTTATGTGTGTTATTTTGTGTATACATTATTGTGTAAATTTCTAGAATGTCAATAAAAATACGTCATACGTTCACGAATTCAAAGATTCCCATCCATCATAATACCCCCTGATTATTGTAATTATATTGTTGTAATAATTGACGTTTGTGACTAGAACGCATAATGATGGACAATTTATCAATTCAACCATTAGCGATAATTATAGTTCACGGACACTATGGCTTCATTCGATTATGGAAAACATTATTGACAGATGGGTAAGCCGGGTAAATATGTAACAATATATTTTGTTTCTTGATCATGAATCATATTTGTGAGACAATGTAAGTATATTTAGGAAACGCAAAGCAAATATAAAATATTTCTCGGATAAATTTGACACAATATTCCAATTTCGGAATTGAATTTTAGAAATCCAAATCGCCTGTATTATATGTATGGATGATACGTAGAAGTTGTCATTGATAGATGGTTGAGCCGGTTAAATGTTTCCCTTGATCATGAATCATATTTATGAAATAATATAAATGAAGTGATATGTATATATTTATAAAGAATACAGAGACAAATGTAAAATAATTCCCCAGATAATTTTAACACCATATTTTAATTAAAAATTTTTTAATATTGAATTTTAGAAATCGAAATCTTATGTTATTTTTATACTACCTTGAAATTAATAAATGTCGTATTATAGATTTGAATTTTTACAAACTTAAATCGCACGCAAAGTTGGATAATAAATTCAATCAAATATATTCGTATGGTGGACTTACAAGCTGTTACGCACCGCAGTCTCATTCGTCGACGGCGAATTAAAAGTTTGGGACGGTATAACGGCATGGTTTATGATGCGCCATACGGCGGGAAACAAGGCGGAACATTTTAGTACTGTGGAGTTTTTTTCCCACATGACTTGTAACTTTTCGCGAGAGCGACTTGAAACTTTCGGGATACAGCGGAATACACGCGAGCTGTATGAAATACGACGGGATGCCATTAAAAGGGCTAATGAGTATATACGCTGTGTTACGTATTTCTATTTTAAACGGACGTACCGTCGGGATTTGACGTTTCGTGCGAGTATCGCGAGTACTCGTACTGGAGTTATCTTTGCGTCTCGCATGAATACGACGGACGGGTTACGTGATTTTACAGAGCAGGAAAGAAGTTCTTTTCTACGTTTTTTCATTAAAAATTCAAGTCGAGCTATATTATGTTGTGTTGTATGAAATTATTATATATATTCTAGCGATAGTTATGTAGTATATTATATCATTGCATTATTATTGTAATTTAATATAATAATACAATAAACATAACACATTTTGATGTATTAAAGTCTCAATAAATTAAAATCTACCGAAAAATAAGATTATATGGAAAGTAGATTATGATTTTATTGAAATATCTAAAAGCTACATAGATAGAGATATCTAAAAATAATTTTGTTGAATCGAAGTAATTATGTAGGGCACTCAAACCAGTTGTTAGAATATATCTAAACGTCTTGCACACTTGAGCGTCCTATGCAGTTATTAGTCCAACAAAATTATTTTCAGCTCTATATTTAATTCAATTTTTAAATATTTTTTCACGTTCTAATTAATTGGCTAATTCTTTTTCGATAAGATATTATAAAAAAATATATAAAATAAAGAGAAAATATTTTTATGATTCAGCTTTTGAAAAAATAAAATCCCAGAAATATAAAATAAGAAACATTCTCTGTAAAATTTATTACACAAAGAAAAATTGTAGTTAATAAGATCGCTAAGTCAACCGACGTCGTCTCGGTCACAATGATATCAAGGTATCATTGATTTTTCGTTTAAGGGGAAAGAAAAAAAAGAATTCTTCTAAATTGAGTCTTACATGTGGTCCACCTCTGTCACGGCTGGGCGAGGAGGCTCACGGATCGAGAAAGAAGGGGAGACGTTATCGTTCACAGACACGGTCGCTTTTTTCACCCTTTTAAGTAAGAGTCGATGCTGCGACGGTAAGCACTTTCATTTTTGCGCCTTTGGTAAAGTTCTCGACGCAAAAGCTATAATAGCTTCTCACTTCTATGCGAATATATGATGGAAACGGCAAAATTGTTGGTAAGTGATGAGAGAGAGGGTGGAGAGAGGGAGAGAGAGAGAGAGGGAGAGAGAGGGA
>NW_017305779.1:2294878-2316400 GCF_001594115.1 Trachymyrmex septentrionalis | reverse complement strand
GGAGAGAGAGAGAGAGAGAGAGAGAGAGTTCTGAACAGAAGCGGAAAAGAGATGTGGAGAAAGGGATCGTTCGAAGTGGCTCGGTCCAACCAACATCGGAAAATGGTTTAGTGTAAATAGCGAGCAAATCGAATTGATACGTGTACAGATAAATCGACAAGTGTAACATGAAACAATAATCTGATACACTCAATGCTGTTTTATAATAATAGTGGTCGGAGATATTTATATCTTTTTTAGTTAATTAAAATATTTCATATCAATATTGATATAACACAAAAATATATTTATTTTTGAAGTTATATAATAGATCTTTATATAATTAATTAATTTTTACTTTTTATACTTTTATACGTACATAATATTTTATATGTATTGCTCCATTGCTTCAAAAGTAACACGATTCAAAAAAGTAAGTTTTCCAAACAAAAAGGGAAAACTAAATTTTAATATGACAGGAAATTATCTATTAATAAATAATATCAGCAAAAAGAATACATTCTTAACGTATGATCAAATATTATTACTATTTTCATTTCACAATCCCTAAAAAGTTATTCTTTATAGTTGTGGCGATTTTAATGATTTTTTTTTAAGTTAATTCATTTTTGATGATTTATAAAGTAATATTTATCTAACTCATTTATGGTAATATGATAATAATCTGAAAATCACATTTTTTTAGTTGTTTTACTTTTAAAATAAGAGAGTGATATGTATAATATAAATATGTGTGCGATACTTATAAATTATAAATTATTAATTAATTTCAACAAACTATTGAGAAAGAATACCTTTTTTTATTGTCATAATGTACTATTATACACACACAAGTAATAAATTATATATGTGTATCTTTTTGCTGAAAAAAATATTTGAAAAACGGAATAGCTTTTCCAAACTATTACCAAAGGACATTTTTCAACAATAAAATTGCTTTCGAATTCCTATCATTTTTTGCATGTCACGAAAGAACAGCGTGGACATTTTACGCCGGTATCGAGAAGCTCAACAGAAAGAACTGAAACGAGAGGAGTCGAATGAGCGAGAGAACGCTCTTGCAAAGAGACGCAATATCCTTTGGAAGGTCATTCGAATCAGAGGATGGACAAATAGAAAGAAAGAAATGCAGGAGAAGAACGGGAGATGGTGTGATCACGCGAGGTTGGCGCGTTCGCGATCGTTACATCCCGAGAGCACGTTTCGCGCACAACTCTCCTTGTGCTGGTAATACAGACGCCGCTTAATAATTTCTGCGGAAGTTAACCGGCGCCCTGTGTACTCCGTGTTTTTTTAAATTCCCGCAAGTATTTCAGCGCCAGCGAGTTATTGCCGCGACAAGAGCAAATGGCACGCGGACGTGCCGCGCCGACGCTCGTCTCGTTTGTGGCGAGACGTTAAGACTTAACGCGGGCAATTCCCCTAGAGACAGCGACGATACTAAAGTGAACTTAGGAAAATATCGCTTTCCGCGGACGTTGCAAAAATAATATATGATTCATCGAAAATTGCATATAATGCATAGATATGTATATAATAAATACGCGTTAAAATCTCATTCGGAGTCTCGTGTTATAGATAATGTCGAATTAAAGTATTTTGAGAATTGGCAGATTTAGAATCACACATCCTTTAGAATTTTTTAATTAAAGACTTCAAAAATTTTTGGATAGCTTGGGTGAATAATATTTTTCGATTTCTGTTCGTAATAATAATATTTATGATTTCTGTTTCTATTCGTATGCTTTATATTTTATTCATGTGAATACTGGAAAGATATTTACAGATCCATGAAAAATCAAAACTGTATTTGATTATGTTAAAATTCTAAAAATGCTAATAACTTTATTGAGACGTTTATTCTAATAAATCCGTAAATTCGTCTGGAGGATGATGACATTCTTTAACAATAAGCATCTTATTTTTAGACTGTACATGTACCTAATAACTAGGAATTAAATGCTTATATTGGTCGAAACTGGATCTTTAATGCTTTAAATTATTCATTGTGAATTATATACATGGATATCTATATTATATATATGTACATGCATATATATCATATTTGTAGTTATTTGAATCCCGCGCCAAATTGATTTTCTGGACTTATAAATGCAATTAAACTACTGTAATAATATCACAAATTAAATTAAATTGACTAATTTTTAATAATTTTTGATGCTCTATCAAGCATTATATTCGAAAGATGTGCTGAAAACTGTAAATTAATTTTATTGCGAAAAATATTACCTCGACCAGGAATCGAACCCGAATTTCTTGTATTCCATACGCGCGTCCTAAGCCTTTAGATTACCGAAGCCTTGTTAATCTAAAGGCTTAGGATGCTCGTATGGAATACAAGAGACTCCCAGCAGAGGTAATATTTTTTGTAATAAAATTTGTTTACAGTTTTTAGCACATTAACATCTTTCTAATATGATGCCTGATTGAGCATAAAAAATTATTAAAAATTGCTAGTCAATTTAATTTAATTTGTGATATTACAGTTTAATTGAGGTATTTAATTCTTAGTGATATTATTTAATGTACATGGCATGTTCGGATTCCCACCTGAGTGCTCTTTGGATGTCATGTCATTCTCGTTGTTTACTGAACGTTAAACAAGGATGACGTGACATTCGATTACCCAGGTGAGAATCAGAACACGTCTTAAGTCTTTGAATTCACAGATATTTCGATTTGTAAATGGCATGTTCTTCAAATTTTTTCCATGTTCGAATGGAAACTTCAAATCAAATTTCGGATATACAGACTTTTGGATTTACAAGTTCTGGGATTCTCCCGAGATCTCTACACAGTCTACACGCTCTCTACACGCTCTCTACACGCTCTACTCTCCAAATTTACAAATTCAGAAACTTGAATTCAACACGAGTTCTGAAATTCGTAAATCTTTGAATCCACGGAATTTATAGATACATAGCTTCTCAAGATTACATATCATCACTACATATATGGAAATCTCGAAGTTTCACATCCGTAAATTTATAACTGATTCACAGAAACGAATTTGCGAGCACTTAAAACCTGAGATTCTTTGATTCATAGGAGTTGCGAACTCTACTTACGCTTAAATTTACAGATCCCGAAATTTACACACGCTTGCATCCCCTGTGGTCGTTGATCCTCTGATATACCGTAGTTACTAGACACATTGTTTCGCAAAGCTTTACACAGATCATGTTTAATACTTCGCGATGTGCTCATACCGCGCGTATTTACTACGCTCACAAATACCGCTGTCGTAAGCGAAACGTTAATTTTCCAAAGTGTCATTATCGACAAGTTTTAAGAGGAACGCCAGGCTAATTTCTGTGTCGTTTCTGCGAGTTGTATCGAGCTCTCTAATCCTCACGATTGTGTTGCCAAACGACGGAACGCATGTGTTATTCAGTGATCGCCTAAGCAATTAAGCTCGGGCACGGACGTTTCCAAATTGAGTTCGTGTTCGGTCGTTCGTGTTATAACGCTCAGCCTGGACATTAGTTATATCCCTGAAAAGGGTTTCGCGCGATTCGCGGATATCAATTATTCCGGGAGCTTTAAAGGGTATATATTTTGCAAACTTGTAAATGCGCGGCCCGTTTTTACGTGCTCATTTCGCGTATTTTTCCCTGTTACATTTTATGAAAATAATTCTTCGTATTCTTTGAGGGTTTTTATTAAATATTCTATTTCATTTAAATTTTTCTATCCGTATTTACAAAAAGATGTATAAAAAATGTTATGTTATACGAGTATAAATTAGTAGGCAGACTGGAAAGTCAAATCTATCGAAAAATAAATAGCGTACAAATTAATTTCAGTATAGCTTGAGAGAAACTATATGCACAGGATGATTTTAATTTATTAAAAAATTTAACTAGACACAGATCTGAAAATAATTTTGTTGGACATTCAAAATAATTACATAAGACGCTTAAACTGGTTGCTAAACTTTTTTACAATATTTCTTATTAAAAGCTCGAGATTTTTATATAATTATTTTAAAAATTATTTTCAAATCTGTATCTAGCTAAATTTTTAGATACTTCAGCAAATTCATCATTCTTTTCGTGAAAAATCGAAATGAATTTTTATAATAAATATTCATGAGACGATTCGCATCTAAGAGGGTTGAAGGCGATTGCACATGCAAGTGCATTCCCCGGGAATTCGATTTGAAAGGAATAGCGAGATGCCTAATAAGTTACGATACAAGACTTTGAAGCTCATTCCTTAGACATGGGAACTGCTGGCTTATAACCACTTAGGGCTGGCCGCCCTTTCGAGAAAGGGTGCAGGCCAGGCCGCGTTTCGCGTTTCGACGGCCGCAGCTTACAGCGCCACGGGACGTATGCGGCGGATATTCTTGCCCTCTGTATCTCCCCTTTGGCTCCGTTTCGCTCAAATCCGAAACGAGCTTTCAGCTCAACATTAGCAAGTCTTATGCCGTAATGCTCGATACTCTATTTCGAATCTCGCGCTAGCACGGAAGCAGATCAGAGGATGTGCATAAAGTGACTCGCAATTATTTAATTACATTTTACATAAATAAAATTATCACCTATTGCTCTTATATAGAATTATAATCCCACAACGCGAATGTTTTAAAAAGATTCCTAAAGAAGAGAGGAAATCTTTATTAAAAAAATTATGTAATTATTAAACAGCTAAAATGCTTCAAGGTTTTCGAATTTACATATCAATATTTTTTATAAAAAATTACGGATTATAATGCACAAAATTGTCTAATAAAAATAAAATATAAAAATAACGCCTTATAAAAATATAATAATAATTTGTATAAAAATATATATAAATAATAAAACATAATCTTTCTCAGTTGTTAGTAATTAATGCATGTTCACATCGTTTATGCTTGGAATAGAAAAATATGAACTCAGAAAGAGAAGATTTCTCTCGCGGTTTTCTCCTCAAACGTCGTTCGAAGATGCTTCCGAGACTTTCTTCGCTCCGATCTCCCTTTGTCGGAAATGCGCTAACGATAAAAAAGGATAGAAAATTCGTCGGATGTATCGCGAAGAATATTCAAGTAATAAGATGATCTCGTTTCCGGTGGCGTGTTGGCGGCCGCAGCGCAGTTGCCGATGTCGATCGAACACGCCCCGAATGCGAATGTAAGCGAAACGAAATTGCAGCAGCTGGGCTTCTGCTCTCTCTTTCTTTCTTTCTCTCTGCCCCTCTCTCTCTCTCTCTCTCTCTCTCTCTCTCTCTCGAATAGAGAGCGGAACCAGCCCCCGAGGTCGTTGATTAGATAGATGAAGAGCGGCTGGACCGAACGCAGCAACGCAAGCGAGAGAAGGCTGCTGGAACAAAATTCCCCATCGAGTACAGTTCGAAACAGTCTAGAAACTGTTTGTTGCCTCGGCATCGATGGTCCGAGGTGAACGTGTACGCGCCTCGCGACTTCCTTTTCCCCGCACGTACCTCATTTTTATTTCGACTCTCTAATAAAAGCGCGGACCCGATCTAATTTCGTTTGAGGCAATTTGTTCCTCTCGGGCCACTTCATCCGTCTACAATTCGTGCCTGTTTTTTTCTCCTTCGTTTCTCAGTTATTATATATAATAACTGCGTCTATAACGGAATGCACTTTGCAGAGCTACACTAGTGGCATGTCAATATCCTGGACCGGCTAATATCGGATTGATAAAAGAGATTTTAATAGTAAAGAAATAACGATATCATTTTAAAGAAGAAAGCTAAACGTCGTTTCTTTCAGGCGGATTTCTCTCCGTTTTGTCCGAGAGACTGTATCAATAGAAAAATTCTACAACGTGCAGCTGATGTTGGCGCAAGATCTAGCAACCGAGATTTGCGAGGCATTGCAGTCACGAACTTACGAGAAGAATAAGAAGGAGAAGAAGAAACGTACAGACGGGGGTAACGGAGCGGGTACGTCCCGGTAATGGTACCGGAAACTACACTTACCCAGGAGTTCCGGCGCTTTGAGCCTTCCTGCGCTCCCGAGTTTCGTACTCCCGCTTCGGCTTCTTACAGTTCGCGTTAACGGCTATTCGCCGCTCCCCCGCTATATCCGAAATCCATGAATCCGTACTGTCGTGAGCGCCCAGCATCGCGAAAATCGGAAAGCGAATTCCTTACGGAAATTGGAAGGAGCGTATTTATTGCTGCTTAGCGATTGATGCCGGAACATCGCTCGAAACTTCCCCTGGGAACCGGCCGCGAATGTGGAAATTTCAGATATTTATCGTACCCAGGCACGACTTTAATGCGTTTTTTGTTCTACCGGTTTTTTTTTTTGTCATCGTCCAACAATGCCTGCGGTACAAATTGCTGTTTTTGCGTAAAACGCTTTTATTGCGCTATCAATTTATAATCCGAGACTATTTCCGTTCATTTGTAATTCAACTTTTCTGCTATGTAATAATTTAATTGCAAATATTAATATAATGCTGTGTAATAATTTAATTGCGAATATTAATATAATTTGGGTTAATATGCTATCTACTTATACCTGTAGAAAGAAAAAATTAGTTTTTTTAATAAACCGTGTTATATTTCACGCGAAAATTGTACATTATTTCGCAAGGGATTAAAAACATAAATCTTACGAATTCCATTTTGAATTTCATTTTGGGAAATTGCTGGTACTTAAATTGTAAAGTATATTTATCGTTCCCACAACGATGAGGCCAAATTTGTCGACAGTTTATAATTCTTTAACATTAAGTAATTGTGACGATACTTTTTTCACCGCAAAAAAAAATGGGTCAGCAAAACTTATCAAAGGATTCGTAATTGAGAGAACGAACGCGATTTCTGTTACACCCTGTATATCGATCGGGTGGTGCGTGCCGGGTTTCCATCGGATTAACAGCTTCTTAATTTTCTCGCGCGCAAATCGGAAGATTTACAGCGCCGGTTTCCCTATAGGTACCGGGCATGCAAGCGTTGCGCCCTCCGCGATATTGGTTTCGGCTCGGTCGCTTTAAACGAACGAACCGTTAATGTACTCTGACCTGGTATTGGGTGAGCCATTGTGCAACGGGGAAGCGTGTAAATAATTTTTACCCATCTACCTCCACGCTCACAATACGAACCATTCGACAAGAGAGGCTTTAAGAGGGTAGTTCGTAAATCCTCCGCGAGACTTTGTCAAGAATAGCGAAGTAACGACAGACGGCATGTAATACGCGAGTAAACACGCGAGTAATATACCGCTAGACGGCGTATGGCGTACTGCAGCGTCATATTAATAATTAACTAACTATCGCGTCTAATTCGCGAGTCAATTTCGCCGGCGGTTTTGTGTAATTGCTGGGCGTGTTGTTCATGACAATCACGATTACTTCTCTGCTCGCCGTAATAAATACGTGTATCATGTATTTCTTACTTTCTGACACAAGAATTTATTTCAAGAAATAAGGGAAATGTAACAGCTAATGGACAGTTAGTGGACATGACCCAATTCGTTGGGCGAAGTGATACAAA
This sequence comes from Trachymyrmex septentrionalis, assembly GCF_001594115.1. NCBI lineage: Eukaryota > Metazoa > Arthropoda > Insecta > Hymenoptera > Formicidae > Trachymyrmex > Trachymyrmex septentrionalis. The sequence continues at coordinate 2,308,921 of NW_017305779.1, read as the reverse complement.
ATTTTTAATATCAACTTTTTAATGATACGTACAATTTTTAATAAATTTGTCGTTTATAAAAATTTAATAAAATCGAATTTATTTAATATCGTACATATCATTAAAATCTTAATATTTAAATGTTTTATTATTTTGTCCAACAATTGGTTCATATCTACTAACTGCTACATTTATGATGATTCTAAGTATAACTTTAAGTACCTGTAATTTAACTTACAAATAATTTCTGAGTTTGAAAGAAATAGAAACAAAAAAACCGCAAATATTTTTACAACTTTGTATGTTATAAATAAATGTGTAAAACTTGAACGTATAAGAATAAGATAAATGTTAATTATATATATAGCGAAATATGCGAAGTTTTTATTTTTACGCGATAAATCGATTTAAATCGAATTATTTATTATACATATATCCTATTTTATGTCTGGTTTTATTACTTATGCTCAGAATAGAACGATTATAAATCTTGTCCAAGATTTTCGATTACATTATGACTAATTATTGGTTTCCGTGTTATGTTACATGTCCAAAAATAAAGACATATGGTGTGACTTATATAGTTATAATTGATAAAAACGTTGATCGAATTCGATTATTATTGGCAAAGCTTTTAGCTTCCTCAGATGAATTATGCTGTTACAATTTTTGACGCGACTGTCGATATCATTCAAAGGAAAATCATAACAAAAATAAAATATCATTCCGATAATTCTATAAATATTACTAACATTTTACCTGTTTTATGTCTGCATTAATATAACTTCCAAGAAGACCATAATACTTTCTTTCTTATTTTCTTCCTTCCTGTGAAATCTCTTTATATAAAGCGACTAATTAAGAAAAATTGAATAATATTAATTTTTAAGATCGATGTCTATGAGAAGTAATTGAGATGATAAAAAATTAAGACGATATATTAAAAAATCTTTATGTGTAGGTATTACATTAGATATGACTTCTAAATAACACATCGTTTCTACATTAATGATTGGAGACAAATCGATCCGATTATAACAGGACAACATAAAATTCTCTCCGGAGTGCCACAATACTCGTACATACTCCAAAGTTTTTATCGCGCTGAACACGATTGCAAGAATTTGCGTAGCACGTCAGGATTTTGAATAAAATATGGTGAAATGGCCAAAAATTTGTTGTTCATTTTACTCAAAATCCTGACATGCTATGCAAATTTCATTAGCAGTGTTCAGCGAGAAAAAAATCTTCGGAATATGTAGTATAACATTTCAAAGAAAAAAAGTGATTTTTTTACCGAATTGAATAATTTAATTTCAAAAACAACAATCAAAATATCCATCGAAATGCATTAGTATTTTTGCAATTAGCTTATTTGCTAAGTAACAAAGTAATACGCATTTATCCCAAGTACATTGCTTGTGTTGAAAAAGTGATCACTGCATTATCTCAATATTTGGTCGTCCAAAGTCGCGTCTCGTACAAACGAAGACATGTCACGAAGTCAGGGCGGAAGTCAAATTTCGCAATTTTGCACGAGAGCCGGAATTTACGTTGTCAGCGGCACGAAGCACTCGGGCTACAAATTTATGGGTCGGGTCTTCAAACAAGACGTACGTAGAGCACGATTCCTCGTCCGTTTCTGAACGTGGGAGTAAAATTAATTAAGCAGTCAAGGACAAACTATCTGCTAGACATATCCGGGGATGTGAACCCGGCCGCCCAATTTTCAGTCGAGGCATATTGCGTTTCCCCCCTCCTTTTCACTCTCATCTCGCCCTCAATTTCCCTCTACCTCGGCCTCCTCGTCCTCCTATCCTTTGTCGTTCTTCCTTTCTCTTCGTGGGATTATTCAAATGTCGTCTTGTCGCGTGTCATCCTCGAGAATACTTTCCAAATTGTCTATTAGCGTCCCTGCCCTTTAATCTCATATTTCACTTTTATTGCGCTAATTCAAGGGGTTGGATGAGTTGCGCGGGAGGTGTTTGGTATGGTTTCGTTATTGAGTCCTTTGGAAGTCGATTGGCTGCACCGCCGCCGTTTAGTGGAATCGCACTACCTCGGAAACTGAGCGCTAATTAAGACATAAGTCGAGCGAAAATGTTACGATACGGTCTGCAGAAATCCTTCCGCAAGACGCTGTGGAAAATGAAGATATTCGACGCAGTTATCTTGTAACAATGAACATTAACTCCAGCAAGAAAATCATAAATACTAAAATGTACAACATAAAATAAAATTCACCGTTTAACGATACAACCGTTTTGATATTCTCAAGTTTGCGAATATCGTCGAAATTTCATCGGCCAAGGAAAATCCTTTTTCCGATACTGGATTCATTATTCGTAGTGCAAAGTGAATCAAAAGGAACCCACTCCTTACCTTCCTCTTTCATATATTTCATGAACTCTGTTGTTCGCGAAGCGTCCTTTCATTTACATTAACTTGCCTTAGGATAAAACTATGATTTTGACCTCCCAATTTATCATTCCTGTTGGAAATTCGTTGTAACGCGCTGTTGACTGTCATCCTTCTCGTTAAAATTTTGCGAGACTTCCGCAGATTTACCGTAGTTGTGTAGCGAGTTCTTTCACATTGTGTGTGTGTGTGTGTGTGTGTGTGTGTGTGTGTGTGTGTGTGTGTGTGTGTCGGACTGCTATAATATTTCTTGAATATATATATATCCTGATATATATTCATAAAAAATCTTTAGCATTCATATATATATTTATAAAAATGTTTATTTTATTATAAATATATTTTATAAATTCGTAAATCCTGCTTTTAAACTATTCAGTGTTCTAACTATTCTCAATAAATAAAACGGTAACAAAACAGCGATTACTGTTTTTTATTGATTATTCGAAATTTTAATAAAATAATTTACACGAGCGCAAATATAATATTGACTATCAGGAATAACAATTATAACTACCCATTCTTTTATTGTAAATTATAACAGTAAAATAAATTTGTTGTTGCCGGTTGTATTAAATTTTTTATTTCTGAAAAAGGAATTGTTTTTTTACAAATAAAAAGAGAAACATAAAATACTAATCCACCGGTGAAATTTCATATATATAACGTAATAAGCTTTGATTTTTACAGAATGTTTAATATGTTAATTCTATAATTTATTATGTTAAACTAATCAATATATAATTTATAATACAGATATTATATTTGTTATTATTAAATATGAAATAATGCAATCTTTTTAAAAAAGAAACAAAAAATGTCTATATACAATTAGTATGAATATGCTTTTAATATCCATTATTACTTGTTTACGTACATATATATAATATTCAAGATTTGTCGCAACAACTGTTTTTACTAAACACCGAGACTTTACTCTTATCAAAGGTAAATTATTAATAACGCCTTTGCATGATGCCGTCTCAGCACGCATGACAGTCAAAGCACGCAACAGTGGAATATCATTTTCAGTCGTTACAAGTACAAGAGAAACTCCTCTAATAACGGCATCCTCTTCTCAACTATAGTCATTAATCGCGTTGCTTGTCGCTCTTACGTTAAACATGCCTGCAGGAGTGCATGCATTAAACCGCGCTGGCGTTTCTTGCGCCATCATTAGCAGCGCCTATCATAAACGTATCGTATTGTTTTTCCTGACATGCACGAGATGTCCGGACATTAACGTATGATAATTAATAAAATGTTGTCGCTAGATTCGACATGCAAGAGATCTCGTCTATAATTTTCTATTATATACGCGCTGCGAACTTCGGCAGCATTATTCCAGCATCCGCGTTTTCGATCGTTCTTATTGTTTCCACCGCATCATTTTATATCATGCTCTCTTTTACGTCGCAAAGTAAGAATCTTCTTTCCTCTCTTCCTGATAAGATGTAATCAATAATGCATCAGACGTACATTATATAAGCGATTCTGTTCGCTTCAAAGAGAGAGATGCTTTTATATTCTTTACTTCGAACTGCTGCCGGGTTCGAAGGTTGTTATGATCAACATTCCATTTTATGTAGAATGATCGAAATATGAAATTTACTACACGTATAGTAAGAAACTAAGCATCTTTCAAGCTTCCGGTCTGCTAAAGAAATTCGATAGATTACATCGGACTGAGATGCGCGCCCTTCTCAAATGCGAGCGCATCCCTTTGTATCGGCGCGACAATTCGCAAACACTTCTACAACCCACCCTCGAAGTCCCATAAACGAGCGTTGTAGGATCGTCAGATTGTTGTTGTTCCGCGATGATAACGCTTGAGAATCCAGTTCTCAACCAACCACTGGCAACCCCGTCCACCCGAGCGTGCCGCGGCCAACATTCAGCCCCTTGTAAGTGAAAACCGAGAACACCTCGGCGATTCCCCAAGTTTCTCGAGCGACTTCCAGACCCTCCCCCCTCGCGGCCATCTTCTTCCCCGTGTCTTTCTCCATTCCGCCCTACTCTACCTACCTCTCGCAGTGCTTCCCTTCACGCTCGCACTCAACCCCCGCTCCCGAGATGTGCAGCACCACGATGGTACCGCCGCAGTTGCGGCCTCATCTCAGCCTTCTCTTCCTCGACCGTGCCAACCCTTCCCCGATTCCCCTTATCCCTATCCAGCCTTCTCAGTGAACGTTTCCACAGACGTAGTCCGCAGAGTCTGGGCTGTTCCTCTCCCTTTCTCCCTCTTTCCCGTTTTCTCTCCGTCTTCCTTCTGCCTTTCCTTCGATCCTAGGATCTATCCGTCTTCTTGCTCACCCTTGCGCTTCTCGGCCCTCCGAGGGGGTTGGCCGACTAGCTGGCTGTTCGCCTGACTGCTTGCCCGACTGCAAATCCTCCAGCCTCCCCGCTTCTTCCTCTTCTCCTCAGAATCCTCGCCCCCTCTTCCCTTTTGCTGTTCTATCCTGGAGTCTCCGTCTCTTTTGTACCCTCTTAGATCTCCGCTTCCTCCTTCCTCTATCTCTTCCTCTTCCTCTTTCCATTTTGGTTCTCTCTCGCTCCGTGGCTCATGCCTGTAGCGCGCGCACCGGATATAATACGATTCGAAATTAAACTTCCGAGGCACGCGCGGCATCCGAATAACGCGAGCGGCTGCCTAAAACAGTAAAGATATTACGTATTATTACGGCGCTCGACTACGGGCACCACCGTGGCAGTGGTGGGTTTATGGTGGAAACACAGAGCACAGGATAAGACGCGCACGTTGCGCTATGAGCGCACCGCGACGAACAGGAAATCTGTCTTCCTGATATGTCTTCTTCAGAGACACAATCACATGGCATGTTGAAAACTGTCAAATTTGATAACAAAAAAAGACAAAGTGTTTAAAAATTTCAGCAAAATTATAATTTCCTACATAACCTTTTTTTACTTATTTTGCAAAAGTGAAAAAGATTTCTTGCTCTCGTTTAGCACTTTTTTTTTTTAAAGGAAACATTCTTAAATACTTCTTCCTTAAAGTAATAAATACTTACCTTAAAGAGTAGGTACATAAAAAAAATTTCAAAAAGTTACAAACAGAAGTTTCGGAAAAAAATACTTTTTACAATAAATCTTTAGTAGGTACCGGCTGACGTTATTATTCGCCATTTTTAAGATATAGCGTGTGTCAAATGTAGTTTTTATTTACTTCAATATTTTTCAATAAAAGATAAATAAAATTTCAGACTTTGATCTACTGAGAGTCCTAGAAACTCGCATCGACTGATGTCTCGCAATCCCACGTCGATCTAGAAATGGCAGTTTGACACGTGATCGATAATCGCGGCCGAGTAGCCCAGATTCCAAACTCATTAGCCGTACGAAGAGAAGTGAATCCATACTCGAAACCCGCCGCGGCTTACGACTTGCGCCGAATGCATCGCAGTAGCAATGCTACGAACGAACGGTGGTTATTTGTTATTTAACGCGGCCGGGTCCCTCATCAATCAACGACAACGAGCGCGACGTGTCGATTCGGCGCTATTAATTTGTTTCCAGCTATTCGGAACATTACCTACCGGTGGTCCGAATATCCACGATACAAATGCATTCGTGGCAAACGGAAAGGGGTTGCGAAGGGGTTGGAACGGTCGACTGGATGAATATTCCTGTTTATAAATGAAAAGGATTTTAGAGATAAATGTTTGAGTAATATTTTAAAAGAGTAATGAGTATAAACGAATATATGAGTATAAACTCAGTCAATAATTAGATCGTGGCTATGCTACAAGCGCCGAGGAGGTAAGGGAGGTATAATTACGAAAAAGTTGCTTCATCCTAGCACTTCAAGTAAGAAAGAAGGAAAAGCCATAATGAAGATATAAGAATCAAACGATATATAATCTTGAGTACAAATTGGTAACACGATGTAATTTATTCTTTATTTTATTTTATCTCATATAGATTTTGTTATGGTTTAAAGTAATAAATACTACGTGGATATATAATATTTTCAGATAAGATGAAAATTGAATTTGCGCATCTGATGTTAATTTGCGAGTACTGCAGAGACAGGCGTCAAACGGTTCTCATATACGACCCTCTTGAATTGAGGGCTGCACCTCAATTGGCGAACTGCCTCCACTTCTCCGCGTGTTTACAGTAGTACTTCAGAAATAACAGTTCGTCAAGTATTGTGCAAGCTGAACCGACCATAACGGTTGTCATTGGTTTTAGTAACAGCGTTTTATTTCGAAAATTCAATTTTCTTGTTGACCCTCTTGTTATATTTACGTGAACAGCATAGTAACATATTATTTTGCTTTAGTGTTATCAATATATCTTATCAAGATTACAAAATAAATATTACATTTTCCATGATCTACAATCAATATTACAAATAATCTATTATCTTACGTAAATAAAAAATTAGCAAATTATAAGCGCAATTTATTATACATACATAAACATTTATCAATTTCGTGTATAATACATAAAAATTACGAATTTAATTGTATTAAAGTTATGAGTAATTTGTTAAAACTTTATACCGATTTTTTCAAATGTATCGTGCTTTTTTTTACTTAGGAATTTATTTTAATGTATGCATCTCAGTTGGCAATTTTCGTAGCAGCGTATCTGGACGATCCTGTATTGCAGAGGTTCATGCATCCTACGAAGCCGTGCAAAACGAACCTCTATTCCCAGCCAACATCACCGGCGCTAACCTCCTTCTCGGGCCGACATTATTCTATTTTAACGGAATTACTCGAAATTGTGCGTATATATCATAGTTATGTTATTGCGGTCGGTTATATTGCGCGCTAAGCGACCTCAGGATGGTGGGGGTTGGGCGAGCGCTCACGCGTCGGCAGAGGCAATTCGTACGAGGATAGGTTAAAGCAACCTCACGTCTATATTGCGGATACCGTCAAACCGGTCGAAGGTGGAGGAAAATGGGAGATGAGAAAACTTGCAGGGATAACCGGTGCTTTATAACTTTCGCTTTTTCTCATTTTGCGGCCGGTAATTGTTTTAATCCGGCTCCCTCGATCCTTCTTTTCTTCGCCAATCTCTCACTACACCTTTCGCCTCGCAGGGATGGAATGGAGTCCTCTTTGCGCGGGGAAGAACGGAGGATGGGCTCGATAATTCCGAAAGGGAGGCTCGGCGAAGATATTACGTGTTATTTAAAAAAAAAATGGATTACGGGGGATGAGTTACGGGGGCTGGCTTGGGTTAATTATACTTGTGAACGCGCGCGTGCAAGGGCGGTGGAGATTGTCGGTGGCGGAAGTGCGCGCGCGAAACGTGCGAACGAACGGAACGGGTCGCGGATGCGCGTAATTATGGTCGAGAATAGTTGGAACGCGCGCGCGCGCTCGCGAGGCCGGGGGGGAAAAGAATAATGCGCTTTCCTCGGATTTTGTCGGCGCATTTCGTCGTTCGCCACGCCGAGTCCGAGATGAAATTTCGCGCACGACGGGCTGCTTAACACGGTGATGCCCGCATTTTCAAGAACATGAACAGAATATCAATTTCGCGTGTCGTCTCAAAATATACATTCCCCTATAAACTTTAATTAAATTATTTATATCATTTATATACATTTTAGTATATCTTTTTTTTCATTACTGGTAACTAGAACTTTTATACAGCTTAAAAGAACAATTATGAAGATAATTACAGGAAATATAATTTCGTTTAGAAAATTAAGAAATAATATGCAATACAGTATTAATTACAGAAAGATTTTTCCTTTTTTTTAAATTAAAATTAATCTTTTAGTTGCAAAACATTAGAAGCGGAAGAAAAATAAGCGTAAGTTTTGCAAAATTTTCCTACTAATCTTAATTTACTACTAAAATGCTGTGCATGCGTTCGAAAATTATAAGAATGCATAGTCAGAAGTTTCAAAGTGACGTGCGGCGCATCCGATACGATGTAGCTCGGAAAAAAGTCGGCGATATATTTTCTACTTTTCCGTTTCGAAGCGAAGGCGGTACAAAAACATAAATCAGAAGCTCGATTGCAGGATCGCCGGAAATCCAACAAGTGATTTTATTACGAAGACTAGTCTCTTCCTCGTGTTACCTCCGATATCGCCGACCCTTCTTTCCTACGATATCGACTATTTCTCCGGAATACTATTTCTCCGGAAGCGGAGAATGCCGAGCTAGAAATTTTTTATGCACCTTAAGAACGTCGCGCCTTGCTGCGATATTTACGTAACGGCTCCAAGGGCGCCGACTCCCTTTCGAGACTTATTAGCTCGGTAAATAAGCCGCTCGTTCGCACTTTGTTTGTATTATTCCAACTGTAAACTCGCGAGACGTTCAGATTACTCGATGCAGCAAAGGACGAAAAATGAAAGATACTTATAATTCAAAGGGAAGTCTTGTTTGCACGATTGTACATGGAATTTGTTCGGAAATGAAGATTGCAGGCGAGAGAAGACTACAACTTTTAACTTAGATACTTTCATGGAATGTAGAAAAATTGGTCGGTGACGTAATTGGTAATGTACGTAATTAACATATGTTATCGTGAAAAAAGCAAAGTTATTGAAGAATAAAGCGTCTATTTACAGATTATATTTTCGACGATTCGTGTCAGCCTTATCGGGTTTTCCCTTTTTCTCGCGAAGAAAGGTATCTAAATGCTAGATCCGTTTCAGGATCTTGTTAAATTTCAAGAAACCCCAGGACGCGGACGATCCAGAAGTACGCCCGGGGGTGGCTTCAAGCCCGAAAAGAAGGATGAGATACGCCTTACGGTGCAAGAAGTGGATGGCGTACTCCCAGAGACGGAAGAGGCAATAAGCCCGCCGTCAGGGACAACCACGTTCCCGCGGCGGTCCATTAATGTAACGCGAGTTAAGGAGGATGGAGACGGACGGGGGATGGAAGAGAAGTGGGAGAGAGGATCGATACATAAATACCGCGCGAGGATACGACGAGACTGAGAGGCGTTTAGCAAATTAAAAGTTAATGTAGTATACAAGCGATTCCGTCGCGAAATTAATTCATGAGGCAAGTTGCGCCACACGGTACGGTACGGTCAGTCCCTCCCTATCCTCTCCTCCTACCGCTCGTTTCCGTATCCTTTTCTCCCTTATCCTATCTCCCTTACCGGTCTTTCTGCTCCGCGATCTCGCGACCGCACGCCACGCTTGTTACAAACTTAAATTGCTCCACATCGAAAGTTAACGTTCTCATTCTTCCCGTGGGACACTGGGAACGCCAGCGCGGCGCCCGCAGGACTCTCTCCTCCATCTCGACGCTGCGTCCTCAATTTCGCTATGAAAGCTCGGCGAGCTTTTCTCGGACTTCGTTCGCCGTGTCGGGATATTTCGGATTTTCGTCAGAGTTCAGACATTAGCAGCTCCCGTTTCCGCATCTTACAATTTGCGCGACGCTGACATTAGCTGTTTACTCTGTGTTGATGTTAGGTGGAGAGTTCCTCTGGTAATCTTGTCCCTGATGTGCTCGCTGTTCGCTGTTTCTCGGGTTCAGTTAGAATGAACAATTAGACTAGATTGAGTGAAATAAAACTCTTTTGTGCGCATTATAACTGAAAAGTATATTGTGAATTATCATAAAATGTTCTGAATTGCAAATGCATTTTAAATTGTACATTTTCTTAAATAACACCGTTGAATTCATAATGTCACACTATAGATACTCTTTATTTTTAGTCATTTCTGCAGACCATAATTGCTCTTACTTTGTTAAATCTATGGATATTATATCAAATTTAACTTAAAATACTACATATAGTCAAATTTATCCATTATTCTAGTATAAAATGATGTATTGAGTAGAAATAGAAAAAGCGACTTTAATTAGATTAAATTTGACATTATAGATTTACTCAATATGTCGTCAATTTAACTAAAATTATAAAGTTAAATTTATAAATTCAAGCAACTGTATTGAATTTAAGCTATTATTGTATATTGTGCATAAAATATTTAAACAAATATCAGTAAATAGTAACCCAGATCAACAATTAAACGAGCTAAAGATGTGAAAACGCAAAATTTATTATTTTACACTAGATTTTTCCAACGATACGTTTTGATTATACTTAGTCCTCATCAGTCGCAAAAATATAATTACTCCAATAAAAATTAAATTAACATATTTAAAGGATGCTGTCAACTTCGATTTTCAATGGTCAGTATAAACGCAACCATATTTAGTCAATTTGTCGAACAATAAAACATAGTAATAATGAGTCATAATCCAACCAATTCGTCGGTTAATAGCGAGAAAGGTCAGTGAGAAAGAAAGTTTCCAGTAAAATTACAATTGTAAATTGATGTCAAGTTATATAAAATGGTTGTACGTGCGTCCTTAATACTATTGTAGATAAAATATTCATGAGGCAAATATACATAATATATCTTAATGAGTTAGCAGCTGTCTATTGCGATTGCAAAATAAAAAACTTAAGAGTCGGATATTGTTCATATGATACAAGATCTTGATCGCAAGAGTTTAAACGCGACTGATGATAAAATATTTATCTTGAAACTAATCTCAGAAATGGATTGATTTGTATTTTGACAAAACAACAAAATGTTATTTTTAATTCAGATGCTTGAGTTATCATTGCTCTTTTGATATCTAACAGTGTAAAATAATATATATTTATGTAAGATAAAAACGATTGATTACTAATTTTTAGATACTTACATTATATGAGTAAAGAATTAAATAAGCATGTTGGATATAAATATTAAGAAAACGTGTTCTAAAATTCAAATTATTTGTTGATCGGATATTCATTTATTCCATTTTCCTCTGCAAATCCAAACAAAACGTTCTTTAACGATAGTCTAGACGGATGAAATGAAGAGACGCAGGATATAAGCTAATGCAGATGGTCTCGTGTTTAACAATGTTAGTGAGTATGAAGTTTATTTATTGGAGGAAGGACGGTCGACTATCTTCGTTGCGGTGCGGCAATATCTGCCACTGACAAGTTTAAATCGTAGACACCGTTGTGCATCGCTCGTCGTATACATCGTGTACGAACGCAAGCCGCGCGCACACCGTGTATATTATATGCACGATATTACAGGAAGCTTATTCGCGTACAGGGTGCTCCTAGCCAACCCAGTTGAAGTTACGTAATAGTTAAGAAGAGCATTGAAGTGACCTCGCAACATCGATTTTTAATCGTCAAATAATTCAATATTCATATACATTACTTGCTGTATAAATCACAATTGTATAACAACAATTATATGTCATATTTATTGCATTTTGTAATAATATTTTTGATTGTACTTTACTTAAACTTTTACTTAGTAAAAATTATTGAGCTGGTTTGAAAAATAATATGTCTCGTTTATTTATTTCACGTATTTATCATTTTTCTCCGTTCTCGATATTACACTCTTTTAATAGTAATTGTGGGACGCTTTATTTATGTCCACGTCGAAAGTCACGTGCGTACTTGCAAGTGAAAGGAAGCACGGTTGGTCAGACACACCCAGTAGAAGAGGTATATCCGGCTCACAGCAATATCGCGGCGGATGCTGCCAGGAAGGGAAAGCCCTCTGTTGATAATTGCGCTTTGCTTTTGACGTCTGACGACTGGTTACGTTCTCTCGCGAATATGCGCGATCGCCCAGGAACCGCGGATTATCAAATCGATTTCGCTACGAGTATATTAATTATGGCGAAAACCTCTTGCCTCTCACTCCGGTGCAACCTCTGTCGTCTTCACGTTGATATCGGTAAAAAAAAAAAAAAAATACTGAAAGCCGTTCGTTCGGTTTTTATTTAAAGAGCAATTGTTAACAGTACGTGCGAATATCCCTTTAATCCTGAGGGGATTAATCCGAATCCATCGAAAGATAGGCATCATCGCTTCCACAAATGTGCGTTTTTAATTCTTCACGCGAGTACACATCACTATATCTAATGCGTATTAATACATTTGAATAAAGCGAGCCTATTTAATATACCACGGCGAATGCGCTTTGATCGCGACATGTACACGACTATCGGTTTTATCACCGGCGTTATATCTGCACTCAACTTTACGAGCTCATCGCATACAGTCTGGTCATGATAGACTCATTGACTCAGTTTATAATTCCAATAACGTCTGTGATGTTGTAGCGTGAAACGCAGCGATGCGTACAAGTCTGATAGCTGATCATGCAAAGTTTAAGAGCTAATTTCCATAATTTATTTTGATCAGATGACACAAATGAACTGTCATACTGAAATAGTATTATTGAATATCCCAAAATGTTTGACATCGATCAATATTTAATCTCGATTTAACGTATATACGATAAATGTGGACCCTATTTGATGATGAATTATGAATTTAAATCTATCTAATAACATTAGTTTACAAATCGTGAATAATTTTTAGTGCAAGGAAATAATTTTTTATAACGTATCTTAGAGTGCTGAATTCGAATCTGCCGCCAAAAATTAAATTAAAAACCATTAAATCGAATTTTTTAAAAGAGAGAGAAGAGAAATATAGTATGTCTTTTTTAAGATATAGGATTTCTAAGTTCGAATAATTTAGATGCAAAAGGAATCAGGATTGGATAATAATTGAGAAACGTTATAGGATAAACGAATGCTAAGCGACTCTTTGTGAAATCGATTTGAAGTCATATAAAAGACAAAAATTAAACACTATACATTTTTGATTTTCTAATTTCGATAAAATTTCATTATATATTGAAAAAAAATATCTTTTCATAAAAAGTCTAGACCTAAAAAATTGGACTTGATGGAAAACAACATTACAATGATAGATTCAAATTTAGCGTTAAAAATTATATTAGAAATAGACTTTGTATAAACTTGAAAATTAGTTTAATACATATTTAATAAAATAATCTATTATGAATTTAAAATTATATCATACAGATCGGTATATCTAATTTTATGCATGTCAAAAATAATTTATTCTTGTGTTAAAAAATAATTTAATTTAATTTTTGTAAAAGTAAGTTAATCAAATTTTGTTTAAATATTAAATATATGAATCTCAAAAATAGCAAGGAATCGAAAGTGTGGAGACTTTATATGGTATTATATTTCCAACCCTAGTTGGAGAAAAAGTAGAAGCGCCAAACATAAGAGAATACATTCGTCCATAGAATCGTATAACGTCCTTTCGTGTCTGATAAGAACAGAGGCACGATATATATCAAGTTCGGGTGGCTCCTCGATAATCCCGCAGGGTGTCGTAAAGAAACGATGAGGTGAATATCGTTCTCTCCCTCGACAAGTTGCCCCGAGTCGACTTTCCCATGAGGAGGATAGTATACGAAGAGTCGCCCGGTCGTTTATTAATAAACGTAAGGAGGGTGGAAGAAAAACTTGAAAAGAGCAACGGGTGGGTGAATCAAGATTGCGCCGGTTGGAAAGGAGGTTGACGCGCGCGACTACTTAAAGGGAAATAGGTTGTGTATACATGTCGCCTAAGAATGTCATGCTATTTTAAAATCTTTCTTAATATACATAAAGTATTTTAAATTTAAATATTTAATATAGGAATTTTATTTCTAGAAAAGAACATCTCGTAAGAGCATTTCATACGCAATGTACGTTCATTATTTAAATCTTTTTATGTCGTTTGAATAAAAATATTTTTCCCGTGAACAGTCTTTTTAAAATACTAATT
>NW_017305779.1:2291132-2294778 GCF_001594115.1 Trachymyrmex septentrionalis | reverse complement strand
ATATCCAGTTTCAATTTTTCAGTATTTTATATATATATATATATATCTTCTTGGAGATTAGGTTACGTATTATTTTACGTTGAATTAATTAATTAATTAATTGAAATCAAACTAGAGTGGCAAGCATTGTCAGAGCAGTTAATGAAGCGTCTTAAAAGTATGTGGCGTACTATATTAATTCCAGAAATACGAGCGAGATGAAGTTCATTTATCGACTCGTGGGAAGTTTGGTTCTCTCGCGGTTTTCACTAGAACGCGTACAGCACGGTGCTTCATTTGATTGATGTCGAATCTAAATAGGAATCTCATCACTTGTATCTCCGATCTATTATATCTCTATGGAAAAGATAATAAAATTCTGATTACTAGAAAAGATATATAATTTATCTAAAATATTTTTTCATGGATCATTACGTAAGATGTAAAATTCGAAGATGTTTAAGTGTTTAATTTAAAATAAATTATTTAAATAAAACACCGTGATACAGTCTACTATCTTGAAAATCTATTTTAAAAAAATCTATTAAATGGTCATATATATAAAAAATATTGGAAAGCTGAAGAGCGTTAACTTAACTGGAAGCGGCGGATGTTCCGTTCAACAAATTAGAGTAGTATTTAAAGCTCCTTTTACCTGCATTCTTCCGTGATATCAGTCGCATCTTTTTTTGTAACATGATTATTAATATACTTGCGAAGGAGGAAATGCGTGGATGGCAACGTTCTACGGTTAATCACGATGAGAGTAATAAACGGAAATTATCCGATGGAACAATACGAACGATCGTCCGTTTCTTCGAGTCAAGCTTATAAAAGGCTTTTAAAGTCGCGTCTAAACGACAGTACATAATATCGAGGAAAGTATTTAGGAAGGCTTTTACTTGAACAACTGTAGTTTAATTGCAGCGCATTCGCACTAAAATGTTTCTGGAAATTTCATTGACGGAGACAAGCGCGAGTGCTTGATTATGTATGCACTCAATTATTTATACTGATAAAAGCTGTTGTAATAATAATGCCAACTGTATTTTATTTAGACTTTTGTAAGCAAAATTATTAAAATAAATTAATAAAATAATTAATAAAATATTGTATAATATTACTATTATCGCTTATTTTCTATGTTGGAATTTTATAATTTTTTAATCATAAATAATATGTATTAAATGTATTATTAAAATTTTATATCGACATAAGTAAATATTGTATTTTATCTGTTTTTGTCTCGTATGTATCTTTTCAGACTTTTATTTGCATAATATATACGAATTAATTACCCCAATATGCATATCACAGTACAACAATATGTAATTATTACTGCGGTAATGAATTACCGCAATTTTACTCTTACGCAAATGGAATATTTAATGTGACAGTAATTACCGCATTTCGACTTTCACTGTTTTTTAGATAGAATTTATATCATTGATGAAGAATTTAATATAGAATTGAACATACATATATCCAAGATACGCAAGAATTATTGGTAGAAAGATATATATACAAGAATAATTAACACGCAGGAGATTTAGGAGATAATCTCTTCAATTTAAAATAAAATATTTGTTGCACAAAACGCTTAATATAATTGTCAATTTTTTTCAACGAAACATAGAAAAATGTAAAGTCAGCGGTTGCAAACTATGATTGTACAATTAGTACTTAAAAAATCGTCCGTTTAATGATGATTCGTTTCCCTTGTTTCATTTTGGGTTCCGTAACAAAGAAGAGCGCAGATAATAGTAATAGGTAAAATGCGAAACAATATATTTCCGATATCAACTCGCTCGCGTGGAAATTAATTGAACGACGCGTCATATCATGCATTTAACTTCGCTGTGTCAAATTTCATTTGAATCCGCGAACATGTCTAGTATAGAAAATGGTGCCAATCGCGTTACCAAAGATTGATGAATAAAAATAATTCAATGAAAAACATTAATTGAAAATACCGGAATGAATAATCCAGTGAATAAAAAAACTAATAGAGCTAAGAGTTTTTAGGAGAATTAAGCGCAGTTAATAAAGTAATTAAACATAAATTATAAATGTTTCGATTCCTTTGCGGACCATTCTCAGTATGTTTAGGTATAAGTTCTTTATATAATTCAAATTGTTTTAATCTTCATTCAACTATATTTTAAAGTAATTTTGATTAGATAAATCAATAAAATATAATAATTAAACTGTGTGTTATGGTAAATTTTTTTGAAAATATTTACAATTACGTATATGATAAAGAAATGAAATGTATCTTTATACATCTCGTTGTAACAATATATTTTACACTTCTGTATTATTTAGCTCGTCATAATAAAATATTTTGCGGCCCAGAATTGTTCGGTTCTCCACACAAAGAGAAAATGCTGCCGTAATATATACAATGAAGATTCACAGTGGCAATACCTCGGTTGGAATCTGGACCGGAATGCAGATCACACAGACAGAGAATACTTATCCTTTGGATATAACTCCCGAGCCAAAGGACTCAGAAGAGGGTGGCATACCGAGGTTAATAAACGAAGCCGGCGAAAAGAAGCGCTATGATGACGACTCGACGAGATGTGACGGGGGTTGGCGGCGGTGACGAAGGGGGTGGCGCGTGACGCGCGGCTCAAGGAAGCTGTCGGGTATATATATGTGCGCCGATCGTTCGCCTCTTTAACAATTCGCGGCGCGTCCGCGTTAACAGCATTACGACAACAAGCCGGAGTTGTAGAAACTTATAACGAGAAAATAATGAACCCGGTTCACCGAGTCTGCTTGGAATGCGAGCCGGGGCGCCGCTCACCTCCCCTTCTCGCGTAGACGGCAAAACCCTCTTACCCCCTGCGCTCGTTTCACCCACTACCACTTTGCCTACCTTTTCAATCCTTCGTCTCTGTCTCACTTCAATCCCATCACTTCATCTCCATCTTTTTTCTCCGCAGCCTCTGATGCCTTTGGCTACCCTTTTATACAGGGTGGCTTTTGTAAGCTGATCACAACGAATTTTTTAGAAGTGAATAAGTTTTGCTATAAATGCCAACAAAAAGAAAGGCGATTTTGCTTTCAAATTTTCAGGGATCGGACACTATAATAATATTTTTTATACATGGGCGATTGATATGTTACACGAAAAATAAAATTTAATTTTAACTTTGAAGAGAAGGTCTTAAATTTTAAATCATATGTAAATCGTCGTTGATCGGACAAAATTAGTTTAATTTTGATAATATGTAAAACACAAGAGATGACATGATATTTGTAAATCAATGAACATCCATGTAAAAATAATTTCTGAAACCATTTCGCAAATTGTCGCGATTAATGATTATGCACGAACTACCCTGTACATTATCTGTCGGTGCATTTCTTTGCTCTTCTTTCATTTCCGCAAAATTCTTTCATCAGCCATCCGTCAGGTTCCCTTTTTTTCATTTTCATCCCTTTTACATTCTCGTTTTACCCATCTTTCCACTCTTTACGCGCTGCTAATTTTTCTTAGTCACACCTCTCTCACAACCTTCGGTTGTTGCTTCCTTGAATGTTTCTCTACCTTCGCGGCATATTTCTCTCTGTCCGTCTAGCTGACATGCTTTTTGATCACACAAATTACTGTAGAGCTACTTTGCATCGCGTTGCACGACATCCAGTTGCAGCTGCG
>NW_017305779.1:2265675-2291032 GCF_001594115.1 Trachymyrmex septentrionalis | reverse complement strand
GCTTTTTGATCACACAAATTACTGTAGAGCTACTTTGCATCGCGTTGCGCGACATCCAGTTGCATTCAGCTGCCGGGCAGTTGTAATCTTCGACCGCGTCGAACAACGCGCTTCGGTACTCGGCAAATGTTACTACGGTTTTTTGTCCTCCCCTCCGCCTTGCTCCTCTTTCATCTCACTATTGTTTTCCACTAGTGGTGTTTCGCACGTTTGCGCTTTTCGCGTACATGGTTATCTGGAATGCACCCCGTGTCCTGAAGCATTGCCGACCACCGTTTGTCGTGATATTTTTGTTTACGCTGGGAAGTTGAACAATTCCATGCGTTATGCTCTTTGAAGTCTTTGTTTTTTATCAACTCTTCGTATTGTAATCTTTTATCTTTGATTGTGAAGTTTTTGCTTTTCAACGGTTTCACTATACGAAAGATTCTCCTAAAATGAATATTGAAATCCGTAAATTTAGAATCTTTATAAAATTCTGATCCTTTATAAAATAATTACGTACTAATAAATGGTTTATTAAAGAATCTGTTGCTAATATATTAAATGGCACAATCCAAATTAATCTTCAATTTTATAATACAACCGTACTAATTAATTTATTATTATTAATTAATAAAAGAATAAAGAAATGTTGTGAGAATTTCCAATTGCAAATTGGAGAGAGATATTACTTGAAAAAAATCTTTAAAAGTTGATTTTTTTTTCGTGATAGACAGAAAAATGCATCTATAGCAACCATTTCATCTAAAAAGAATTTAGAAATTAACCATATCCTATTAACTGTCGTTGAAATTCTTTCGGTAATGGTGGCGTATCAGAACGCGATCCAAAGTCACCGAAAACTCTCTCCGTATGATTCCAGAAAGTTTATCCGGGCCAGCCAGCCAAGCGGTAAAGGACAGGATATCTCCACATTCGGAAGTTCGCTCGAAGTATCCTTCGCGCGCGATGCAGCTCCGGCGTTCGTTTCCACAACCCCCGGACTTCCCTCCACGTCTCTGCGTGCTTTGATCTTCCGTGAAAGTTCCGCAAGATGCACGGACGACGCGCGAGCGCGTATACCCGGGTGACTAAGTCGATGAGATACTTAACTTTTACCGCGCTGCCGAGCAGAGAGGTGAGAAAAGCAATTTTGCGTCACCGTAGTGACGTCCTGCAAATTGCGGCGATTTATTCCGCGACGAGAGAGGAGCATCTCACCGCTGTCGGAGAAGCGTGGAATTTTCGTTGCGTTTTATACGTCAATGTCTATGCTATTAATCAATTAACATTAATCACTTTTTTCTTCATATATTAATAATGTTGCCATCGTTGCGATTGCGTTTTATTTTTATCTTCATCGAAGAAGAATATATGAAAAGTCGTAGAGGGAGAAAGAGAGAGATAATCTTACGTGATTCATTCACTTGAGACTTTCGAAAAACGAAGATAAAAAAAGAAATTAAATATTTTTATTATATAACAACATGAAATAATTATTTTTACAGATCTCTCTTTTACTTTTATACAAATATCGCGGTTTTTATTTATTGTACTTATTTTCTCATTGATCAGCATGCTGGGCGAGGTAGCCGGATAAATTCAGTGAAGCGCGATTATAAAAGGCTCGGCATTCCTTTCGTATCGTACATTACTTTCCGCAGTCGGCATTATTCTTTATAATTGCGCGCGGAGCAATTTATCGCGTTTAAATAACATTACCTTAATAGCCGCGCGCGAGGCGAGCCTTGTTGCGGACATTAAAGTAGCTCGCGGCGCGAAATGCGTTTCGCATTTAGTTCTCGGCGGCAGACGACAATGATCGATAAAAGCCACGCGGCGCGAAACATATTCCTCCCGGTCGCTCTCGTATATTTTCATACGTCGCGAATGCGATCTCACGGAGAAGACATTAGCGCCGCTGATGCCTCGCAAACGCTCCTCTTTCGATCGCTCAATCCCCTGACACTCTCCCTGACGCTCTCAGTCTACCTCTCTTATCAAATATATGGGAATGTATTGCCATTCCTTCCGTGTTTTCAATTTCTTTTTTACTATCTCGAAGTCGACTTCTACCTAACGAAAATTCCTATGTGAAAGACGGCTCAGTACGTCCTAGAACAGCCTGTATAATCTCGGTTACTTTATGCATATACTTCTTGGAAGTATGCGTCCTGCATATTTGTATGAGGAAGCACGAAGGAAATTATATATCGAGCACAAATTGCCATACACGACGTTAGAACGCCTTCGGATAGCTTCATAATTCCATCCTATAGAACGGGAAATTCTTTAGATGCTCTTTTATCACTGTCCCCAGCACATTCCGAAATAATCTTCCTTTTAATATCGCCGCGACATGCGGCTGTATGAGTGTATGAATGAATGCGCGTGCGCGCAATCCTATCTCCTTTATACTCAGATTGCAATACATGTTATACAATTGCAGATTATTTTACCTTCCTAAACCTAATTTTTAACCATGACAAAAAAATAGCTCTCGTATTCAAACTACTTTAAATTCCCGTTGTGTTCGAAATCTTTTGAATTTACGCATTGCTGAATCTCCCCTGTCGGCAGTATTGTAACCGTTTGCAACTACCTGTTTTAGATGCTTGAAGCAGATTCATCCGGAAAGCGCAGAATAAATGACTCTTTCTCCCTTCCTCGATCTTCCGCTCGTTCGCTCTCCTTTTCCTTCTCCATCTTTTTCTCTCAGCGGAATATTTGAATTTCGCAGATTCCACCTTACCGACGCACGACGCTTTCCAGGGGGGAGGGGGGAAGGAAAACGGATGCACGTCGAACGCGGGGACAGTATTTGTATTGGACGCGCGAGCGTGTGAGAGAATCGAGCCGAGGAATTTCTTCGGGGAATCTTCAGGGCCCGGACGTGGCGCGAAGATACAGGAGACTGATGCCCCATGCTGTCGTCGCTCTCGTCTCGTCCTCGTGTCCTAGCGATAGGATGCCAATAGAAGTACGACGAAGAAGGCAACGGCGACGGCAGGCGGAGAACGAGAAGACGTGGCCATAGCCGAGAGCCAGGATGGGTTGCAGAAGGGATGCCGAAGGAAGTAAGGAGGATGCTGTAGGTATCCGGAATGGATTACGGAATCAGATGGGATAGTGGTCCGGAAAGCCCTCTCTCTCTATCCGGGCACGACACCTCATCATTCCACCACGTTCGCCGGTACGACAAAGGGTGAAGGAGAGCAGAGAGGGAGGTTCGGTATCCTTCGACACACACCGCGCGTCGATCCTCCCCCGAGGCGTGCACGGTGATTTAAGTCAGTGTTTACGCTTTCGTGTTTTCCACGTCTCTACCAACACACAACATCCCAGTTGCTTGGCCCCCGGTCTTGCAGAGGTCTCGCGTCGGAATCCCTATTCCGGGCACCGTTGATTCTCCAACGCTGTATCACCCGAATCCGGGACATACCCGATAAAGCTCCCGTCGCCTTATGTTCACATTCCGCAGGAAACGCGGAATATTTAACATTATCGATAGTTTGTAAATAATTTATAGAGGTAAATATACGTGCATGTGCTACTCAAGATAAAAGAGCTTTTCTTGTACTTGATAAATGTTTAAAATCCTTGTCGATCAGCGTTTATATTATTTAGAAAACATTAATTTCTCAGTGTAATTTTTTAAAATAGCATTTTGTCTATTCGCTTAGTAATTTCATTCTCCGCGTTTTATCTCCAACAACAAGTTTGTGCAATACGACCGGAAAAGCGCATCATATCGTAAAACAACTTACTCTTTAATTTGGCAGCAACTGACAAACGTCAGTTCAACACATTATTTAATATTTTATTAGGTACTTCGAGGAAGTGACAAAACTAATCTAATTAAAGACTTTTAAGATATAAAAATAGCGCGATATTGAGCTAAGCCGATCCGTGTTACATTAATGTATTCATCTCTTTAATTAATTTTTTTTTGTAACAATTACTCAAACAGTTATTACAATCCGAATCATGAATTGTGATTTGTGTTGTAATAATAATATTGTAATAATAATTTTTTATTGATTAATAAGAACTTTTTAAATATATTAGATAAGTTTAAAAAAATTCGCCAAAGATAATCTGTGGTTTCTAAACTTGTGATGTAAGTAAATATGGATACATACAAGATCTTTGCGTGTGGAAGAAAAAATAATTTCTTGTAAATAATTTTTTATGAAGTTCACGATAATACTCAAAGCTGATAAAATGCTTGCTCCGTCGTTTTTAATTATTTCAAAAATACTCATTTCACGCTTAACTAAGTGGCGCAGCATCATGGAGAAAAAAAGTGCAAAAGGCACTCTTATTCTTTCTCCTTGGTTCCTTTGTGTGTCGAATATATGTACCGATTCTTGGTGGCGTCACGTCGCGCCATCCCAGAAACTTTTCAAGTTTTAATCCAACTTGCAACATACTGGGGCGCCGATAGGAGGAAAAGAAAGAATTCACGTGACAGGGGAAGGCTCACTATGGAGAAGATGCATTTTATTATTAGTCCTAAGACAAGTCCTACTTGCCGAAGCAAATTTAAGAGCTCGCCACTAATTAAATTATTTCGTTTAACTCTGAAAAGATTAACAACCATTTTGGTCACTAATTTAATCAAGTTAAATTTGTTGATATAGATGTGATAATAATTCATTTATTCTAATTCCGCCATATTTGTTGAATATTCAAAACTGTCTATATAAAAACAATATTTTATTTCTTGCTTTCTCAAATTTTTTGGTAAAATATAAATGAAAGATAAACGCGCAACTAATAAAAATACAAACTAATAAAAAATGCAAATTCAGAGATTATTAAAAAATATTAATTACAAATTTAATTGTAGCGAAACTTCTCAATTAATATTTGACAAATGCAATTTTATTAATTTTATTACTGTCAGGAATTAATTGGGAAGTTCCGCGAATATAATAAAATATTTATTAAAAATAATTTAAATAAATACTTATTAGGTTTAAAAATGCATATAATGAGAAAATATAGAATAAAGATTATAATTTAAATTGATAAGAAACCTAAAATCGAAGTGACAAACAATGAATGTAGTTCAAAAAAATAAGTTAAAGAGGAACAACTATTCGCTCGAGATACAAAAGACGTCCTCTAAATACCGGGGTGCGATCGGTTACCCGCGAGTTTTGTATAAACGCCACATAATAAAATTATCACGCCGTTAATACTTGGCACGGCCGGTGGTTAAGGTTAATTTAATGATTTTCGTTATTGGCTCCAGCGCCGTAAAGCTATCCTTACACATCTGTTGCCGGCATCGATTTTAATATCGTTCCGCGCGCCGCCATGCTGCCTGGCTCGATCGTACTTTTGTCGACTCGATTTCAGGCCGCTCTTACCGTGTGAGATCGAATTTTTCGCACGACTGTAACGTGGTCTCAGTACAAAACTCCCATCCTAATTTTTTATTCCTCTTCATGTGCGTTATACACACTATAAAATGTATATTTCATTATATTTTACCAAGAGGTTATTACATTCATCAGAATAACTTCATTTAAAGAAGATTATTATTATAGTCTGTTGTACCTAATTCTGTGGATAAGTAAAAAGTGCTCAAATCTAATAATATAATACTCGTTTTAACAGTATTATATTAATTTTTCGTTGATATACTGGGTGAATCATCCACAAAATTATTTCAACTCTCTGAAATTCAATTTTTATTTTATTTTGTAGAACAAAAATACAATGTTTATAAAAAAATCTGTTTTTTTCAATCCCCAAAATAGCTTACATTCAATAGACAAAATAAATATCCTTTATTCAAAACCAACTTACAAACTAATTTTTTTTCAAAGCATTATATCTGAACAACAATTCCGTAAATTTTTAACTTTTAATATTGAATTTTTTAAAAGTTACAATTAAAAGTTACAGTTCATTGAACTCAAGAATTTTTTTCACAAAAACTGTAATGAAATTTCAATCAAAAACTATTTGAATGTATTCTACAAACCTTGAAAATGACCTATAATTTTTTTCATATTGATTGAATTTTTTTAAATAAGAATGTCAGTTGTTTAAACATTATTCCGGGTGTGAGTCACCTAGTGTGTCAAAAAGCGATCGAAAAAAGAGGTGTGTCAACGAGGGGTTAATATAGGTTCTGCAATAGGTTGTAATCGTTATTCAGGTACAAACTAAGTACATTAAAGCAAAGTGAAAATCGATTTATTTTCGCGAATATATCTTTAACTTGTTATTGAGTTAAAGGTAATGTGTTATCTAATAATTTATTGAATGTAACAATGTTTGAAAAAATAATTTTCCGAGTAATCGCTGATATTCACGTAAGTACAGAGATAAGGCAAATGGTCAGGGTCAGTCTATTCACGAGTCCGGAAGCAATCATCCTCGGCAGTTCTCTTAGATGAAGGACTGCCCCGGTTGTTAGATACTCCATCGCGAGTTTCAAGAAACGGCGTGAGGCCTTCTTCGGCTTGAGTTACTGAGATTGCCGAAGTTCGACTCTTCTTCGCCGTCGCGCACTCCGTTCGACTTCGTCGTCGCCGGCCGTTTCTCGCACCCTCAAATTCGACTTTTCAATTTGATATTCGCGAATCGCGCCGATTCTCTCGCTTTCGTCTCCAACCCCCGGTCGGCGGACTTTCTCCCAAGGTAGTGCCTAAATCACCCCGTTCGCTCAAGGAAGCTGATCCCCGAGTTACGTACAAAGGCGTAGGTGTTATATCAAAGTCGGAATTGACGACTATGGCGCGGAGGGGATACCTGCACGTTAGAACGTGCATGGCAAAGGATTCTAACGTGTCCTCTTTCGTAGCGAGAATGACGAAAAAGAAAAGAAGCGGGATAGCAGTAAGGAATGAGAAAGGAAAAGGACGTTCAATGTGAGCGAAATGTCCTTAGGGGATCGAGGATCTTCCTAGAATGTCTTCGGCACCATTCCCCACCTCGACCCCTGCTTTTTATGGGCTCAACTTTTTGAAGGATGTGCAAACGACGAAATTGAACGCGCAGTTAGACGTTAAAGGACGTTTTCCGCTGAATATATATGTAGGTGGGCGTGCGCTCGATTTTTCTTGCACGTTGTTTCGCCCGAGCGTGAGATCCGGAACGGAACGTCGCGTTGAATGTGAAATGATCTCATGTCGCGGTTATTTATGCTGCCGTGCGCGAGGAGCATTTGTCAAATAATGTTAATTATTTAAGAATTTAGATTGAAACTTTTATCACCGACGTGATGTAAGCTACGGAAAAAAAAAAGATTAACTGTAATAGCTAAAAATTAGGTTTGGCAGTTAAATTCAGTAGTATTATATGGACACCTATAATATATATATATAACGTCGTGTCTGAGAGGTCTAATTTCTATTAACTGTGAGGTCTAAATATTATCATTGTAACAGACAAACATTTTGCTATTATGTATTGATCAGCGAACATTTTCTGTGTAGCTGACAATTTGGTAATAAGTACAGTTTCAGCAAACCATATCTAGTGGTAGAGACAATTTTCTTTTACACGGACATATCCGATAACTATGACCAACATCATGTTGCTAAATAAATTGATCTGTAACAGACATGCATACTTTACGATCACGTCCTTATATTAGCTACACCAGCAAATCCTCTGTATGTATTAACAAAATTCATAGCTATACTAGCTAATGCAATTTCAGCTGATCAGAATTAGCTGTAGCTAGAAACATTTTGGTTTCCGTGAGTGGATTTGACGTTGACGCACATTCGTTTCGATAAAATATTTCATTTATTTCGGTATTCATTAATATTTGAAAAATATTTATAAAATATATAGTTTCAGTGAGATTTAACGCGCGCGAGATATTTCATAATAAAACTCAACGCCAGGGAGGTATTAAGGCGAGGCAAGAGCTCGATCAGATCCGTTTCACGTTGACGATAACTTTTCCGTAAAGGATTAATGATGCGTTGTGAGCGCTTGTGTCGAGATAACATGCTTGTTTGTAGACTACGCGCTATAAATTTGCGGGCTGGCAGTCAGATAAATGATACTATACCCAAGGCGACTAGAAGGACCCCTGTGGGGGAATCTTCATCGCGCTGTGAAACTTCTACGATGCGGTGTCTGAGTTGCGCGCCGCTCTCTCCTATCAACATCGATTTTTAACAAAAAGCAACGGATATATACCGACCGCGAAATTACAATTTAAATTGGAAACGGACGTCGCAAAACCTGCTCGTATAAGTTAATATTCGTGGGAATTGAATGACGGAGCGGGATCACACAAAAATCTGTGCTATTGATTGAACATTGTCTGCCAATTAAAACGAATAAGAGATTATACGAAAGAGGGAAGAAATGAAAAGGATATCGGGAACAAGATTAAGAAAAATCGTAAAAAAAAAAAGCTTATATCGTTCTTCAATACATGTATCGTCGGAAGAGATGCAGCAATATTTTCTGAGAAGTTAAATAGAATCGCTCGAATGACTCCACCTTATTTTCATGACGTCGAAGTTAAGTTCCTGCAGCGTTTCATAATAACGATAAAAGTCATAGAAGCTAATGCCTGAGGAGAAAGGTCGCCCTGCTTTGTTCGGGTTGAGACAATGGCTTACCAGGCTGACATTTCTCGGGCGAATCGCCGCGCGCCTAACATTTATTATAACGACCGACGTCCGACGTCGTGACTAAAGTTTGCACTTTTATTAAGCCGCCGTCTTTCACAAGGAAACTCTAATTAGCTTCTATGCGTTGCGCATTTCTCAGACGTTTATCCTTGTGCCCGAACATATAGACAGCTCTACTACTTCATAAAATTTGCAAAAGTCGCAAATGTCGATACATTGTTTCGATAGAAAAAATTTGCAAGTGATATATACGAATCATGTTAGTTTAGTATTAATACTGAATAAATGGATTAAGATATTCTTATAATATCACATCGTTAAACATTAATCGCGTTTATATGAACAAACGATCTACTCTCTTTTATATACGTGGAATAAAATTATGCTATTTAATCATTCATCCAACTTTGACAATATTAAATTTTTGCAAATATATTTACCGTGACATTTCTTATAATACGCGAAAAATATTATAATTAAGAACTATTCAGACTTATACCTGCTCCAAAAAGGGTATTGTTCTATATATAAGGCTTCAGGTATTTCCATCATCGCATTTCTGAAGAAATCGATTTAGATAAGCGTATAACGTAGCACCGGTTGGCAACGCGGAGAGGCTGCAAGACATTTTTCTGAAAGTCGGAGCGCGAAGCCCATTATCGGGCAACGTGAGACGTCGGGAACAGCGCGGGTAGATCCAGCGCGGGTGGACCCGCCGCGGAACGACGCTCCGCGAGTTGAAGACGGCTGCCACCAACTCGCTTCTCTCTCTCTCTCTCGGTGGCGGTCGGGCCGGTGCGGTGGAGAGTTCGAAAGCGCAGCGTGTGCCGCATCCCTCACTTGGCAGCCAATATTGGTCCACACGTACATTCATGGGCGCGGTACGCACACTCGGGCGCCGACCTGCACTACGGCTCTCATCGATGAGCAACGTATACCCGACGGCATGTCGCAGCTTCGCCAAAATACCGTATCGCGACGCCGACTGCTGCGGAAATACGTGACGTTTGCGCGTTTCGTATTGTTTTCAACGCGTTTACGTACATCGCATTTTGCCAGTTTATGTGTCAATGGTATATGATTTTATCAATTAAACACGAATTTCTCGATCGCGTTTTGCATATCTTGTCGAGATTTTACAACGAGGTATCAAAATGAACGAAATTTTAGATTTAACTCTTTAACTTTATTAGAGACTCATTCCCTCCAGTTTGTCGCCTACTTGAATTTCTCTTCTTGCGTTTTGCATAAAATGATAAATCATCAGGATGCATATCAATCTGCTGTCGCCGGCGCGTGTTATCAGTATGAGAGATATATACTACTAACTACGCGACCTAGCAATGTCGTCGTTATCCTAATACCGCGCATACACGATAGAAAATGAGACGCGTACGCTTTATATTGTTTTGACGTGTTTCGCAGGAATGCGTACTGGGATGCACCATCGCAATGGAGATTGGGTTCAGCCAGGCCAGATGAGTTGGCTGGTTAAGGGCTAAAAAGGGTCGTTGCGACGATAATTGTGTCTTTAATGACGCCAGTTACAACGCTCACCTCGCACATATACGTGACTCCCGAAAATGAGCTGGGTTGGTTTTACAAAGCTGCACATAAAAGCGTATTTTGCTGAATTATTTTTCCTTCATTAACTCAATCAAAAATAATTGGCGCATTTCTCCGATATAAATTTATATTTCTGCTACTTTTGCATTAGCTTATCATTTTTAACCAAACAGTCATGGAATAATACAGTTTTAATTGTGCTTGCAAGCTCCTATTGTTTCAGCTAATTCGTGTTTACCGGTTTCACCCGTTTTAATACGATTATACATTCAGCGTACAAATGTAAAGTATTTAATTTCATTTAATTGATCCTGTTATAACAACAAAGCTTTATGAGTTAAATTTTTAAGCTGTTATATTGTACACGTTACAATAAAAATATGCTTACATTTTACAATTAAGTATATTTATTTCATGAAGCACCCAATTAATTTCAAGTAAATAATTCAACAAGACCTCGAGGTACAAATTTATTAATATTTGTTAACACATTTCAAAGGAATGAAATTAATACGTCATTAACAAATCAAGAATAAATTTTGCTTTTAATTTCAACGAGAAATTCTAAACGCGAGAAATGTTTTTTTTTTCGAAAAAAAAAGCAATTACCATCTGAAAAAAAATTATAAAACAATAACTAAATAATAATAAACTCCCGTCACTTTTTATAATAAATTATATAAATTATATAATTTTCTATTCCCCCCCCTCCCCCGCCTATTCTTTCCTATTTGGAAGACAATCACAGGATGTTTCCTTCGATATAGACTCGGTATAAAGAAATATTATATTTACAAGTAGCTAATTGTGAATTTTACCTCATAATCGTTTATAATCTGATTATTTATAAAGAATTATGTTTCGAAAAATATAATAATACGAAAGCATTAACGCAAAAATGATAACACGTCAGGCTTAAGTACATAACGGCGTGCTGCACAATGCAAAACAAACATCATGACCTCGCTTTAACTGATTTAATACAAAAATATTTAACGTTTTATAAAACTTTAATATTTTATTCCTTGCATTGCGAATTAATTTTGATATATGATCTGTCGAACATAATTTAACGTTTAGTCGATAAAATTTATCTTTATGTAATCAAGCAAGTCTCACATTTACGTTTAAAGTATTTCGATGATATTAAACGTATTTTTCAAACAGAATATAATAAAGATTTACATAATTAAACAAAAATTTCTATTATTGCCGTCTAATCGATCGTGTGTCTGTTATTATCTACGTCTTATTATTCGCGTCATTCTATTTGCATCTTTGTGCGTTTATGAGGAACGATGGAGAACCGCGCGGGCGTCGACGGCCGACGTAAGATAATTTCGTTTAATAATCCTCACAAGCGAGATTGGAAGCGCGCTCGAACGCAATTAATGGAACGTTTCGGTCGCAATACGCTTCGGGGGATAGGCGTAACGTATGCATGACATTCATCGTCGCCGCTTGACATCCCTTTATCGTGGATGCACCTGTACACGCCGAGCCGAAAATTGCTCGTGCAAGACTCGATAAAGCTTAATTGCCGCGCTTTTCCGTGCGTCGTTTACGCCTGGTGGAATCAATTTCAAGAACGACGGAATTTTTAATCAATACGACATCTTTTGTCCTGCATTTTTTCAATTCTTCAATGTAATTATGTATAATGTTTAATTTAATCAATTGGAATTCTTACTGAGAGAAAGGGCTGAGATATACCTACGTGCATCTAGTTTTCTCTCGAGATACACCCGTCTTCAACTCTAACAAAAGAATTAAAAAATAAAAAAGATTTAAAATAGATAAAAAAATTTAAAAAAGATAAAAACATAGGAGTGTAAAAAATTGGAAATAGAACAGACAAATAATTAGAAAATAAAAAGGAAT
The DNA here is from genome assembly GCF_001594115.1 of Trachymyrmex septentrionalis. Taxonomy (NCBI): domain Eukaryota; kingdom Metazoa; phylum Arthropoda; class Insecta; order Hymenoptera; family Formicidae; genus Trachymyrmex; species Trachymyrmex septentrionalis. Next base: position 2,278,985 of record NW_017305779.1, on the reverse strand, counting down.
AAAAAAGTTAAGAGTAGGAAAGTAAAAAAAAGTAAAAAATAGGAAAAATAAGAGAATTCGAAATAGAATTAAAAAATTTAGAATATTTTTTGTTTCTTTATAAATAATTTTGTTTCTTTCCTTAAAAAGCATAAATAAAAAGAATTATCTTGTGGCGTTCAAATGATCAATGTGTGATGTTCCATTTAACAACCTGCTCTCTCTGATTCTAGGTTGACTGGCAATGACGTTTATACGTGCTCGTTTGACGATATTTCACCGAATATCAAGTATGTATCGAATCTGTCACCGCGATAGTGTTGCGCTTTGCAACGACCGTAAGTCCTTTGTTAAATTCGAGCACTTCACAATCGGATGGTAATAACATACAATGGATAAACTTCGTCAAACTTGAATTGGTCAAGATTTCGACCAAAATAAAATGGGGGCATTAATAATGGGGCTTGATGTGATCTTAAAGTTTCGTTAAAAATCATTCGTGTGATCGCAAATTTGAAATAAAAAATGAACAAATAACTATTAAGCAATGTTCAATAAAAAATTAATATATTCGTATTAATATAATTTAAATCTCTAACTTTCATAACTATTCAGATGTAATTGTTTGTGTGTCTTCACGCTTTATATATATAAAATTATTATATAAAATTTTGTGTCAAGAAAAGCCTTTTTCGAAGCCTTGAACTAACCAAATATCTCTTCCTCCGCGAAATTCCCAAGAGTTGTGGCGCGTCTTGTTATTTGCGTAGCCGCATTTACATTCCGCAACCGTAAAGGAGAACCGAGGGAAGTATGAGTTAAACAACTTCCCGAGATCTGTTGGACTGTGGCGGATTACCTAACTCATCAGGTTTGTCTATTTCGCCGAAATCTATTAATCTTGTTCGGAACAATTTTATTATTCTTTCGCGTTTTTATCTTTTAGAACTGTATGACTCTCTAACCGCAAGAGCAGTGGTTCTCTTGATGAGAACGATTCCTAATCGTTCAGGAAAATTGTATCAGGTACAACATATCTGACAAAGATTTTCTAGTGCCCCCCCCTCCCCCCCCAGTCCTCTCGCCCACAATACACTATATTTCTTCCTCCCCGTTTTTCTGCCTGCCTTCATACCTTCCTACCGAATATTCCTCCGTAATCGAAATGCATATATACATGAGGTTGAGTGCTGTTGATGTGAGACTTAAGCGTGCGCCAGTTGATGAAAAAAGGAATGGCTCGTGAATCGACGTAAGGATGAAGAAAAGAATAGAAAAGTGTACGATGGATAGAAAGAGAGAGAATAAAATGTTACGTTATGAAGCTGATAATTTAACAGCCTCATTGAAATATAGAAATATTGTAGTTAGAGTATGTTACTTACATAAAGTATGTTACAATTTCTTTTTAAAAGAGAAAAAAAGAAAAATTTTATAAATTGACTAACAGAATGTATATCAAATGTCACATATATCCTGTTAAAAAATCCTAGATGAACTTTAAATCAATTTTATCTCATAAAGAATTTTATTACAAGCTAATACAATAATAACAATTTTTAATTCTTAGCATTAGAGAGAGAGAGGGGGGGGGAGAGAGAGAAAGAGAGAGAGAGAGAGAGAGAGAGAGAGAGAGAGAGACTGTAGCACTAACTTTATTGAATTAAAATTTATTGAGATATAACCTGCCTGGATTTAAAATAATGTTAAGTAGTTAATAAAATGAAAATAAAGTTGAAAATATAGTTTCTTAATATGCCTCTTTCAGAGTTTACTTAATATTAAATGACAACTTATTTTTAGAGTTTTCTTTTTCCTCCCAACTGCTGCCGATCAAAGGTTGACATAATAAAAGGAGAGAATATGTCTTTTTTTTGCATTTTGTTCAATTTTTTAAATATGTTTTAAGCAAATAAACGATCTCCTCGATATGAAACGCACATGTATGCGAGGATGAGGAATTCGGAGAGGAGCGACAAACGCTGAAAAGGTCGGAAAGGTCCAAAAGGATGGAAACGAGCAATGCGCACTTCCGGGGATTTTTAGGAAGGCAGGACGAGGAGAGATGATGCAAGAGGGAGGAGGCGATATGTCATGCAACTCGACGTGTGTTCGGCGGGATGAACAAATTTCCATTAGCCGGTTCAACTTTCCACGGTGACCTGGGAAAACCGGGTGACCACTGCCAATCAGCACGACCCTGTTTTCAAACCGCGCAACAGGAAAAAAAATGTCAGCAGGCCGCCTTTAACGCATCTGCCGCCGCTCTCTGCGGATGTTCCCGGCGGTTTATCTGAACGTTATTACGAATTGTTATGGATGAGTTTGCGTTTTGCCTGCGGCTGCAGATATTCTACGTTCGGATAATTCGTGAGATGCCTCGCTATGACATTAAACAGACATTTCGTGAAGAAGACTTTAAGGGAGGTGCGTAGCAGTTAATCTCTGGAGATTTTCGAATTTTCGACGTTTTACTGTGGATCTAGGATCTTTCACAGCAATCTCTCAGGATTTTGAATCAATTGTATCATATTGTATCTGTATTTCTCCTGCAGCCCAAAATCTGTAAGCAAATCTGTTTTTGGACTACGATCCGCAAGGAGGTAAGCAAGGAAATCAACAATAAAACATATTCCGTCCCGCGGGCTTTAGAAACTGGCGCGATTCAATTCCGGGACGTGTGTGCTTACGGTAAAATTGGTTTACGCCGCGGAGGATAAAACCCGCGTATGTTTTGTCTGCGAGCTTAACCGCCATTTTAGCCATCTCTAAAATCATTGTTTTTCATCGGTTTCTGATGGAAGCGAATTTTCTGCTCTTCTCGCTTTCTTCTCTCTCTCTCTCTCTCTCTTTCTTTCTCTCGCTCTCCCCTTTTCTCTCCTTCTTCTTTTCTTTCATCACATCGTTCCTGTTATTTTATAATAAATTAAATTGTACATCCCCCAATAAATTTCAGGCTGTGATAACTATTATTATATTCATAATGCAACATTAGTGGAAATGTAGCTAATAATACGTTCAAATTGCTTATTAATTATTTATATCACCGAAATTACCGAAATAAGATTACTTTTTGTTTGTAGAAAATTATTTCCTAGCAACACTGGTCCGCTGCATTCCACCGCAACTTAATTCGTATTTTCTACTTTAAGCTCCGCACCTTTCAGCTGCTGTTCTGCTAAAACTTGTTTTGCGGACATTCCGACCATCAGAGTGTTCCACTTTGCTCGTTCTGCATAGCAGCAGTAAGCAACGACCGACCGCTCGGGCAAACCACTCATCGATTGCTTTTCGCTACCTAAGCTTAACAAGCCGACAACCACAATATGGACTAATGATACTAATACCGTAGAAATACTCACGGTACACTGGCTCCGCGAGCCCAATTGTTGACTCACCTCTTGCAAATGTATTTATATCGCCCGCTTAAACAATATCCACCGCCGCAAAATGTAGCGGTTAAACAAACTTTCCCAGATGAGTGATGTTACTAAGGCATTATATATCCGTGAATGTTTGTTAATTATTCAGGAGACAAGAGTCAAGAATCGAAATTAAACACCAATAATAAATGATTTGCATGCTTTCGTACAGATTTAACATGTAACTATTTATAACAATAATTAGAGACTATAATGTATATATTAAAGACTATATTTATATGCAAAAATTTGCATACAAATATTATTAAGTCATGATTCGTTTTAACAGAAAATAAGATTATTTCTATTAAATAATGTATATACATGTATATTAATTCTTATCGATCCAATTTCTACTTTATAATTCTATATTAATAAACTACATATATAAAGTATCCTATTTAAAATTAGATAAAAATTGTTTTATATATTTTCTATTTTCTTATTTTCAATTCTTATTTATACTTCCTCAGAAATTATTAAAATTTTAAAATTAGTAGGTTTAATTAGTAGAAGTTATGCTCTCTCTTTATAAATATTTGTCATAATCTTTTCGCATATAAAAAAATAAATAGTCGGTACTTTTTTCATTCAGTTTTCACTGTAATAATAATCGAGAGAAAGCCTCACATATGCGAGACGCCCTTACGGCTTCCGTGAACACCTTCTGATTCGTCTCGAAACCGAGCGGCGCGATTCAATTGTGGTACGAGCGAAATTGTTCCGCTACAGTTACGCAACAACGAGAAACATGCATATCACATGCGTATGCAGAAACGATTTATCTGTCGCGGCTTAGTCGTTATTTCAGCACCGTCGCCGCCACACAAAATTACATTAACATAAACACGACCGTGGCCGTATGCATCAAAAAGTATACCACGCACTATGCCTGGAGGGCTGCTGGCCTCGCCAATCAATACCCGCTTGAATTTTCGACGACGACATTCGAATCGATATTCACTGAAAATTTTCTGATAAGCATGAATACTGCATTAAAGCTCTTGCCATACATATTTCGTAATCATTATCACTGTGAGAATATCGACACGTTATATAATATTTTAAAAAACTAACGTTGCCTTTTTTTTTTTTAAATATGATTTGTCGATACTTCTGTTTTTGAAATACAACTTACTCGATTACAAGATCGTTTTCAGATTTTTTGAATTAGGATTATTGTTTCTGAAATACAAGAGAAACTCTTGTATTTCACCTTCTAGATTTAACCTCAAGATTTCTCTCTACGCATTCGAAACCTATCAATATCTCGCGAGGAAATATCAGTACTGATTGGCTGGCTGCCTTCTACCTCGACCTTCTTTCATTTACGGCCGCAGGCTCGTCTCACTCGTGTATCCCACGACGATCGGTATCATCACGCATGTATTCCGTCACGGGAGAGACGCGGCGGAATATCGGAAAGTGATTTTGAAAGGTTCGTTTACGTCGAAGTAGCGCGACGCTCGATGTCATTCGGAACGAAATTGCTCGAAATCATCATGACGAATACCTTGTTTCGCATTCTCGCGTTTTAGGATCCGTCGATTGATAGAAATTAATGCGTTTCTGTCGAGAATCGATCAAGCTCTCTTGTCTAATTTCTGAATGTGCTGGAATCCAATATACTTTTGTGAAATACGATATAATTCATACAGATATGCATGCTCAAAAACTAATTAGTTATATGCGCTCGCTGTCCGAAACAGATTTGCTATTAATTATGTCGTTCATTATTCTTAGCATAATTAGTCATACTACGAAAATTTAACAGTTTATTAAGTTGATAAATGAATTTTATATACATATAATTTAACATCAAGATTTTGTATTATAAAAGATAGGAAAGTAATATTTTTCGCAATAAATATATTTATTTATACATTAAATTTCCAGTATATTAAGATTTCTTTAATAAATGCGTATTGAGCATAAAATTTAATTGTGATATTACTATAGTAGTTTGGCTGCGTTTCTAAGTGCCGAAATACAATAATTAGTTCGGCGCAAAGTTCAAATACAAATTTGGTATACATATATACAAATTCACATGAAATTAAGCATTAAAGCTTAAGCATTAAAGATTCAGCTTTGTTATGGGCCTTTATTTCCTATTGATTATGTTTTCACGTGTACGGTTTAATAAGATTCTTATTATTTTGTATTATATTATTTTGTAAAAGATATATATCGTTAGTTATAAAATCGACATTGAGGGGACAAAGAAAGGAATAAATAGTAATTTGCACGAGAGACTCATATTATCGAGTACACGAAACTCGTGAATGAAACCGCTTGCGAATGTACTCGACTCAATGTACCAGGCTTAAACTGTTATTCGAATAATTCCGGAGTAAAACGAGCAATCCGTAACTTTGACGTCGTTGCTGAACGTGGTGACAAACTCATAATTGTAACCATTAGGAACACGATATGTCACGGCTAACTAACGTCTATAACTAACCAATTTACTTGCCGCGTGAGCATTTCCGACTTGGCATGTCCAGGCATTTATTACGAATTGGAAATGCCGAATATCCACGCGTGAGCAACTTTCGATGCGATCTGCGTATATAACAACGTTTGCTTATAAATATTAATAAAATGGAACGAATTCGATACGAAAATGTATTCATATACAGAGAATGTGCACGACATTGCATCCAATGTGATAGAAATACTGATTGATGTTGAATGGCTTTTAAAATATAATAGGACATTAATTGTAACTATATATTGTAGTATATATAATTGAATTAAAACGTTCCAAATTAGAATATTCTAATATCTGAATATTAGAATATCTGAATTAGAATATTTTGAAAAGATAGGGAAAGAGAAGTAGAGGCGATTTCTTAATATACAATATTTTAGATATATTAAATTTATATAGATATTTATATAAAAGGATTCATGTATAATAATGTAATAATTATCAAAATGCAGTAAGATTGTGATACGCATTAAAACAAAAATCGCAATAATTAAAGTGTCGGCATTAATCAAAGTTGCGAAGATTAAAGTTATCCGAGGCAAGTTTAAAATTTACTAAAAGAGCTTGCTAATACTTTTAATACAACGAGATTTGCAAAGGCAAAAGTTCGCAAAAGCGGAAATACAGCCACGCCACGGGATGGAATACGGGACGCTCTTAATTATTCCGTTCGAGGCACGGCGTTACGCCATATTAAGCTTTCAAAATTCGGCCAGATACACCTTTTCGAAACGACGCGCATTAAAATACACGACCGGTTGACAGAGAGAAATAGAAATGATTCGATTTAGAAGAGTAAAAAAGGAACGCATTACGTTCGCCGGCGTGCGGGGCGTTAGGTAAAAACTCATCCGGCCGGTATCTGCACTTCAACCACATCCCACGGCCATTTGCATCTCATTCGGGACGTTATATCACTTTCATTAACGAAGTGGAATAGTAGATTTCCGGGTTCACGCGTTGTGGACGCAAATTTCGCGCAAATGTGCGCACCGCACACTGCGCGATAAAAACTTGGGTGATGCGCCGTTATGCGAAGTTTTCGGCCTGTTCGCATTACCGTGGCGCAAAATCGACGGGGATGGAAATTGCAAATTGAGGTTGAAAGAAAGGCGGAAAGATACGTATTTTGCGCGCGGTAACTTCCGCTACGAATAAAATCGAATTCTATTTTAAGAAAAAAGATATTTCCTTCAACATGAAGATACAGATATAAGCGATGCAAAGAATAACAACTAGTGATACATTTATGTATAATTATCTATATTGCTCAATAGTTATCGGTTACTTTTGTGTATCGTTTCCGGCAAGATCACAGTTGAATAAACATTTTATTCTGATTGACAGAAAACCTTTAATTATTGTACTGATTTATTAACGTAAAATGTGACACTTCTTTAACGATTTCTTGATTCATTTACATAACCTCTTCTTCATGAATTGCAATATCTTTTTTCATATTTTTTTACTTTACACATATATCTAATTAATATTAAAATCGAGAATTTTAATTTTTTGAATCTTTAAAATTAAATAAAGAAAAGGTTTTATTTAAAAATTCTTTCTTCGCGCCTTCAATTATATAAAAATTTTAACCTTCATAATATTTAAATAAGAAAAATAAATTCCGATATGTCGAAAGAATTTTCATACAAATTTCGATTTACTAAAACTTTAGTTTCTTTTGCGGAAAATATTCCAGCGTCGAAATGTCTTAAGTGTTGGAAACTTTAAACGATAAAACTTTTCTTAAGTCAATTTTTTCAATCATGTCTCTACTGCCTGAAACGCCTGAGATGGTAGGTTGTCTCGCGAATACTACCGTTTAAAAAAAAAAATTGGCACGAATTGACGGTGAGGCGTGTAATGAGGATGTATCGGCACTCGCGGCAAGTAATCGAATGAGAATCACGGTGGCCGATAGAAACATTATTGACGCCGTCACAGCCGATGAGAATTAGGTTTAAGACGTTTTCACGAAGGAGAATCCTCTTTAGCGAGAGGAACGGAATCGCGAGGATCCTCAAGATCCTATGGTCCCTGGGGACGTCCCTGTTCTCAGTGGGGACAGGATCGAACGACGGATAATATTTGAGTTTTCGAAGGCCATCAAGCGCGAACGCGGGGGAGACAAGGCCGAAGGTCGTGGGTTAAGTAAGTGGTTAAGAGGATGGTGCCGTGCTGCTGAGGTAATGGAATAAAAACACTCGACACACACACACATCCTTATACTCACACACAAACACATACACACACACACCGATATCACCACCTTCGACCCAAGGGAGCAAGGGGAGAGGCAAAAGGGTGAACGTCTTGTCGCTCTCTTTTTCCTCGGACCCAACGAAAGGAGGAGGACGCGCGCCACGAGAGTTTCGTCGAAAAACACTTTTATTTCAAGTCTTCGAGAAATGTGGCGCGAAAATATTTTAGGATTAGAGCTGGAATATTCTTCATTAATATCGCGATGGCTTATGATTTCTCTGTTGTTTCATGTTCCGCTATTAAAATATTGCTGTCAGACAGGCGGTTTTTTCAAATGCCTGAAGTTTACTTCAGAGCACATTCTAATTCAATATCGAAATATTTTACAATGCCTGTAAATATTAAATATTTTATTTACCTGTTGTACGAATTTTGTTTGTAAATTTTAAGTATTTTAGTCAACTACTCAATTAGTTAATAAGAAGAGATAGCGATGATTGTCACAATAAAAAATTATTAAATAATTGTATTATCTCTCTATTTTAACTTTTTTAATATAATAATAAAATTTTTCATATATTTTTCATTATAATAAAATAGTAATTAGACAATGCAATTTACATCTTAAGAAACATACATTAATTTTCCTGAAATGCATTACTTTTTTTTTTTTGCATTCTTGCGGAAAAACTTTTCTCATAGTTTAGTAATTATTCTATCATCTTTAAAACATATATTCTTCTAGTAATAGATTCTGGGACAAATACAGACTGTCGTCAGAAACTAGAGAATTAATGTCACATGTACTTGGATCGAATTATGCGTTTAAATGGAGGAAATTTGAAATTTCCTGGTACATATTAAGAGATGCCCATGGTATCTGCTCAATAGACAAAGTTGATTATGATCGCGTTTCAACGTAAATTGAACAGACGAGATCAGGCCGGAAATTTTCGTTAATGGTACCGATGTGATACATGCGTATAGAGCTCTCTACATGCATGCACTTGTAGTCTCTTTTTGCGCACGTATGACTGCTTTGGACGTAATATGTACGTCTGGGATCGCAATTAGTTTGTAGGATCGCACGTTGTCCTTGATGGAAATTCATTACTAATGCTGCTAATGACGTTTGTCTTGTGCATGTGTAGGACACGAAATAATAATAATGGAACATACAAGAATATAAAAACAGTACAGTTACATGCCCGTTTTTTGACGAATATTACAAGATCTTTTATCAAGATTGTTTTATACTTTTCCATTATCTTATTTTAAAAAATAAAATGATGTAAAAAAATCTGTAATATTCGTGAAAAAGCAGGCTGTACTGTTTTCACATTCCTGTATATTCAATTATGTTACTTCGTGTTCTAGACATGCGCGGAAAAATTATTTGGAAATTATTTGGAAATGGTAAAAGGTTGTACAATCGGAGCGATAAAGAACCTTAATATGTATTTACTAGTTACGACCGAAAGTACAAAGTCAGTGCGAATGCAAAGTTTTAATAACGTGAAATTCCAAAGGGAGGACTATAAACTGTAGGGACATTTCCCTTTCATTATTCTGGGGCAATCCCCTTGGAACTGCGAAAACGTATTTAGCGACACGAAAAATTTTACGAGTTAAAAATTTATTTCAAACTCACATATGAGTTCTTTCATTTCTTTATTGAATTACTTTATTTTCATATTATTATTATAATATAAGAATTATACATATACGTCTTATAAAAGTTAAGAAAGTTTTGTATAAGAGAATTGCCAGATCCATTTATTCAATATTATAAAAACAGTAAAAATATATTTGGTTAAATGTATCTTTTTACTTTTAAACATTTTTAAAGTAAGAATTCCTCTTTTACTTATACGAACAAATTTTGCCAGTGTGTGGAAAAACTAGTAAAACATTGAAGAGCGGAACAATTTATTTTTATGGAAATATGCGCCTGCATAAAAGATTTTCATAACACATGTCCCCGCGAAAAGTATATTCATTTGCAAAGTCCAGAGGTTTCACGCGTCGCGTATCATGCGAAAATTAATTGGGTGTGGATGTGTATTTGCTGAGTGTGAAATTTTTATTCGTCCGACACGTCCGCAATCAAATCATTCATGCAATGAATATCGCATAAATTTAATTTTGTATTGCATTATCTTGTTACGCGAATAGGATTTGATCGTACGAAAAGCGGTGACATTTGATTTCAATATTAAATGCGTTTTCGATATCCCGCGTCTTTAATTATTAAATTTATGCGAGAAACTGTAATAGCACCGGCGAGAACAAAAGGAAGGTGAGAGAATAACAAGAGAGAGGTGCCATTAAAAATGCTGAATAAACATGAAGGCGCAGAGGAATTCTTTGCCATGGACATAGTATAACCGTACACGCATTAGTATAAATGACGCGTAATTTGCGAACAGTGTCATTCTTTTGAGATTATTGTAGCTTCTGAATAAATTATATTATCGACTTACTCGTATTTAATATCCCTTCGAAAAATTATTTCAATTTAACATTTATTTCACGGCGAGTTTTTCGTAATGAAAAAACTATAAATTCATGCTTTCTTGAATTATTTCATGTTGTTTGAGAGTGATGAAGAGTTTTCTTTTATACAAAAATAAAATTAAAATATTTAACTAAATTTTAAGTCGCCTTATTGGAAAAGTCTGACTTAGTCCTTTTTTACTACTATTGCTAGTCTGACTTTATTTGTCTTTTTCTACTTCTGTTGCTATAGAATGGCTGACTCTGTTTGCCTTTTTTTACTTTTTATGCTAGTGCGTTAATCAGAGTTCATTAATTCTTAATTAACTTCATAGAAAAAGTTTTTAAGTACTTTTCATTAGTAAGATGTTAATAAGAGTTAGAAATCTTATATATTTTGACTAATGAGGGGTATAATTCTTATTATTAACGGCATATTTCCACTGAAAATAAAGATTTTTTTTTTAAAACAAAGTTACCGTTTTAACTATAGTATCATCAACACTCCCGGGTTTCAACTTGTTCACCAGCTCTCCAGCGACCACGACGACGAGTCTCCTTGGCGTCGCGGTCGACTTAAGACGACGCCGCCGGCATCCACCGGGGATCAAACCCTTGGCACGCTCACAAGGTGGGGATTTGGCGTTCCACGTGGAGGCGGAGCGACGTCGCGCGTCGGGATGCCGAACCGACGAGGGGGCGTCCAACCCCCGAGATGCCTGGTGGGGAGCCATGGCAAACGCAGTCCCCGACGGATCACCGAGACGGTGCAACGCGTTCCGCTGGCTCCGTTCGGTACCCGGACGAGTCCTTCGCCACGTGACTGTCATCAGAAATCGTACTGACTCGAAGACGGTCGATTGGATTTCCGTGACGAACGGAGGAGATCCGGAGAGTTTTTCAGTCCTAAGATACTTTCACAGGAAACCCTCCCGATTGACCTCGGAAATCAGAATCTTATGAGAAAACGAGGATAAGATCACATGACTATGATGGGACAAGGTGAAAGGACTGTTGAGTCCGCGAGATCGGTCGCGAGATTCTGAAGTGTACCTTAAAGAATTCGTAACTGGCGTTTGCGCGATTGTTTCGCAGTTGGACACGTGATTCTCGCAGGGGTGGCGCACCCCAAGGCCGTCGTGAATGGTGCTGAAAGGTGATGAACGTGTTTTCCTAAGGCCGTTAAGGGCAGTTCGTGATGTTTAGCCGCTACGGGAGATTTTAAGTGTACGGATTATTGGGGTTAGACTCCTGATAAGGTAAGCCCTTCATTTAGAGGCTAACGATTTATTGCTTCCTAGTTTATACTTTCTAGAATCTAGAAGCTTTTAATCTTTTGCAGTTTATCAATCTGGGAAATTATTATAAATCGATAAATGGCTTGTGAATCATACAACCTTTTTTATTTATCAGATAAAACAATACCGTTACTTTTTGTTCTTAAATATTGCATTCTCTTTTATATACAGAATTATTTTAATTATTTTATGAAATATTTTCAAATTATTGTTATTTTTTATAATAATAAAATTATAAATTTTTTGATAAAATAGAAATAATTTTCATTTACCTACAAGTTAAATAGATGTAATGTTTTGATGTTTATAATGTTGATTGATATAGGATCAAGATTGCATCAAGAATTCTTATTAAAAGAACAAGTTTTGGTGGAAATATAAATTAGAAAAGGAAATTTTCATCTATATATACAGCATCTTATATAACATCTTATGTTAACAACATCTTATATACAGCTTAAATTATAAAACCGTCATTTCAAATTAAATGTTATTTTCGATTTATTTGTTATTTGCTTAAAATAAAATTCAAACTGATCGATCAATTCATTACGTTCGACTAAAATGAAATTTAAATTCATTTAATTAAAATCCGTAAATAAATGATAACAATTTTGCAGCATATCATATAACAAAAAGCTGTTATTGTTATATATTGTTAATCTGTATAAATTTGTTACAAAGTTATATGATAGATTAGAAGTTTACATTGTAATAAAAATGATAAACATCAATTACAATTATTCATAGATATACTTTTGTAAATGAACGCACCTATAGAGGAGGCAAAAAATGTCTGCCATTCAATTTTTTTGTATGACTCTCGTAGATGAATATGACATGTCTAAATGCGGCATTCAACTACGGAATTAATTCTTCACAGAGTTTGCGACGATGCAGCGAAGTAGATCGACGTGGTGCAGTCTCAAAGCGATCTATGAACAATTATCCGCTACGTTTTTTAAAACGGGAACCTTGCCGCGAGCTTCTCCTTTTTCTCTCCCGTAGCGCTTTTATGCTTGCGATATTCATGGCCCGCGGCGAGAGATCGTAAAATGTGACTGTTTCGCAGATATACCTGTCTCCGCCGTTTCGTTCCTTCGCTTGAAAACGACGGAAATAGCGACGGTTTGCGCAATATCGTTTATTCCTGCTTTTGCTTTCCGCTTTTCCGAGACACGTTCTCATGAAAATGTCGTTGGTTTATTGAAAAACGGATGGATTTTGTGATGTGGCGTTAATTAGTAACATGAATCGCAGCTTTATATCTTTTTTTACCAACAACTTGATCGTTGCTGAACATCTAATTCGAATTGCTTAGAGTGGTATGTCTTGAGATGCAATTATAGAATTTTGCGGGAACTTGACATTATATTTTTTATTAAATAATAAAACCGATATCAAAATTTGTGAAAA
>NW_017305779.1:2262301-2265575 GCF_001594115.1 Trachymyrmex septentrionalis | reverse complement strand
TCAAAATGCTAAAGAAAATGCAAAAGCTCGTTTATAATTATTAAAACAAAAATTAAGAGATTTTCATTAAAGTGATTTTTTTAAATTAATAATTGCCAATTAAAAATGTAAGCAAAGATAATGTATAAATAAGAAACAGATTTTTCAGTTATAATCTTAATGCAAATTCTTTTTTTTTGCCGTTATTATATTAATTAATTAAATTCTAATTATCCTCCATATAACAAGATTTCATAGCGGTAAAAGAATAAAAGCGCAAAAATTATAATAAAATATTTGATAAATGTTTTATATAATATATTTTTAAAGAATAGATAGATTGCTTTTAAATCAGTTTAAAATGAGATAACAGATATAGTAAAGACTTAACAAGTTCGAATTACACGTAGGAAGTTTAATTACTTTTAAATAAGTGCGCGGTATATCTTTTAACGATTCCCCTTCTCATATTTTCCCATGGCGCAACACGCGAAATAGAATGAGAAAGATAATCGTTTGAGTTATCCTGCCGCGAGATTCGCATTTTCCAATAATTGTGGTGTTGTCTGCCAAGCCATTTATCATTTTAAATATTAATTCGTTGTTTTTTGCGTGAGAAATGCTTTCTTTTTGATTGATCCCGCCAACTAAACTATCAGTACAGCGCTGTTGAATTTTTGTTGAACGGGAAACACCCTTGTTTTTCCTACTTCTTTTCTTCCATGCGAATTAGCAATAATGAACATAATTCCTTGCTTTTGTTACGACTTGTTATTTTTTATACGTAATTTACATATGCCTATCAACATAATGTTTTATAAAAAGCTTTGTTCTTCGTAGTGATTTTTTTTTATTTACGTTAGCTTTTTAACAGCGAAAAATATGTTCCGAAATAATATCGGAAGTAATATGAAATTTATCATAATTTAACTGAAATGCTTTTTTTTTTTAAATCTTCGCAATTTTGTTTTGTAATATATTTCTAAACGGAGCATGCTTTTAACAGGTGGTACTTAAGTCGTAAAAGTTACTGCAGAAAGTTTACCTCAGAACTCCCGCGTTTTAACGAAGTTTATCATTACCAGGCTGCAAAGTGCGGAATTATCACCTGCGTTAAAACTTCATTCCCCGCAATGCGAACAATAAGTCGCGCGGATTTCACCGTTTAATTCAGACTATTAGGGACACTAATCAACGTCAAGTCTGACGGAGCGGCGGATCGTGAAGAAACGGTGAAGCTGAAGAGCATGATGTACGTCCGATTGCATAAATCTCGTTCTACTTCTCCAAAGAGAAACGAAATTAAGCATTGACTTAACTTAAACTGCTTAAGAGAAAGCGGAAGCGCGCGCCTACCAGCATCCCCTTATATGGGAAACTTCATAGTTAGATTAACTCGTACGGTAAAGTAAGTTACAGCACGTGACGCATCCATTTTCCTGCAAGCTTTTTTCCTCTTATCTCGCTCCTCTCATCTTCGCGGTTTAAACGCGACTCGCCAGCCAGTCACGCCGCCGTCGCTCGCGTCAGCCGTGCGCTTTATAAGATTTATGCGGAAATGATATTACACGAGAGAGTGTGTTACACAAGACTAAAGGGGAACTGCGCTTGTCGAGCGGTTAATAGCCGGAGCGATAGGTATTTGCACGTGTATATAATTTATAAGCGTATTAATTCATATCCTCTCTCTCTCTCTCTACATATAAACCATTCGTTTTTAATTCTATATCTATATTCGATTACGTTCCACTTGTACAATTTTGCACATAACAATGCTCGCAGTATTATATCGAATTGCTTGGTAAATCAAAATAATATCGCACCGCATTTCTTATTAATTATTATTGTCCATTCGTTTCTTGTTTTTAAATCGTTTCGCGAGATAAAAACAAATCAGTATTTTTATGACATCTTTTCGATATTGCTATTTCTATAAACTAAAGTCACAATGAATATTTATGATTCAGTTCCTTCATTTTTTTTGCGAAAGCCTCCCGTGTCGAGGAATCTATTTTATGGTATGATATTTTTTACGGATGGAGATTTTTTTCTCCGATCAAAATACTCAGTCAACACACGTAGTTGCTATTTCGGGTTTAAAGTCGGCAATGTACTCTGTTGGAGTTGTATTGCCGGTTCAATCTTTGTACCGTAAATATAGATTAGTTTAAGCGGGACGTGGGATCGATCGTTCGTAGCCGAGCTAATAGGTTTTCAGTCGGAGGGAAGGTCTACTAGTCTCTGCTAGAGTCCGCTTAATTAACCACGCCAGCTATTTTCTCTTCTACCTGTTCGTTTCTTCCAATGAAGAGAGTGTGCAATATAATCGAGGAAACGATGCGCTTCGCGCCGATTCAGAACGATTGGAAACGATGATAGAATTCGATATTTTAATGTAGAAATCTTTGAAATACATCTCGTATACATATAATGCCCTACAGTGTTCCATAAAGTAATATGTATTTGACAATTTTAATTTATAAAATATGAAATGTATAAATAATAAAATAAATTTATGATTTATAATTTAGAAATAAAAGTGCAGTTATGAGAGAGAGAGAGAGAGAGAGAGAGAGAGAGAGAGAGAGAACTTAATTTATAATTAATATTTAAAGCATAATTAAAATATAAAGTAAAAAGCATAAGTATCGTTTATAATTTGCTCATACTAATTCTATATGTATTGTTTGTATTATTTAAATTACTTTTAAAGAATATTTGAGTAATCTCGTGATAAAATATCTAAAAATATAAATATAATCTTAAACAAAAAAGCGTTAAATTTTAAATCATCGAGCTATAAACGATGATTTAAATCATCGATATTGGACACTTGGTAGACTAGAATTTATGAACCATATTCAAATATAAAATATCGGATTTCCCATTCAATCACCTTGTTCATTTTACAGATTTATTTCAACCAATTTCCACGTTGCTTTATTTCTACGAATTTATTAGCATTTATCGTAACATTTATTTTTACGATTGCACAAACACGTGACAATTCTAATTTATATTCTGGTTTATAAGCTCGATTACTAATATATCATTAAAGCGATTGGTCCAATCATATAAAATATAAATTTAACCGCGTTATTTTCTCCTCAGCATTCCATTAAAGTGAGTAAAATAAAAATTCCGAGCGCGTCGCAAAAATGGAGCGGTGGAGAACACACATAGATCTTCGCAGAGAGAGAGACTTGGGGGTTCAACTATTTATGACGCATCCTGTACACGGCTCGTTTGCCCGAAATGACGGATTTGCGACTGCCCGATTTTATTCGAGTTCGCC
>NW_017305779.1:2252199-2262201 GCF_001594115.1 Trachymyrmex septentrionalis | reverse complement strand
TCCTGTACACGGCTCGTTTGCCCGAAATGACGGATTTGCGACTGCCCGGTTTTATTCGAGTTCGCCTCGTTTTTGAGTATCGCTTAACTTCCTGCTCATGTGGGTGATGTAAGTACCAAACAGGGAGAGCGTATTGATACACGTACGCACGCGTGCATGTGTATACGAAAAGGTATATATGTGAGTGATATATGTGCGCTTACGTTTAAGGGCGCTGCTTTAACCGAAGAGGGAGCGGAATGCGACTATCGGTCGGGAAAAAGAAAGAACGTGAGAGGGAGGAGAGAAGAAGGAACAGCCGAGAGCGAATCGTTTTAAACTACCATCCACTTCACATTCCCGATTTCAGTTAAAGGCTTGTTTATTTCCTTTTTGGGCTTTCCGAGGACTTGCATTATACGCTCGGTGCGCCACCAGAATGCAGCGCAACGAAAAGGGGCGGGAGGAGATGCGGGAGAGAATACGAGGAGAGAGAGAGAGAGAGAGAGAGAGAGAGGGGGGGGGAGAACAGAGGATCGCGAGAGTGGACTATCAGTGAACTATCGAGCAGCATCCCGCTATCTTCCTCTTATTTGCTTCCTTCCCGTCCATTAAGAATCTTGACAATCGATTCGGTATTTTATCCATGATTTCGATTTATACGATTTTCTGAAACGCCTTTGGCGAAAAAACGAATTATTTTGAACGTTTTCTATCTGCTCAAATAAAAAGTTTCGATGACGTAAGCCGTGATACACTTTTTTTTTCCAATTTCTACAATTCAAGTTGCGGTATATTATTACTTCCTTTTTCATTGGAAGTTTGAATTACCTCGTATTATCCAAGACACAGTAAAACTGGGTCAGCTAAGATAAATTTGTACTGTAGCAAAAGAAGTTTGCGAAACGAATTTATACGTTCAGACAAATTCATATGTAAGGACTAGTAGACTATATATTGTCTAAGTCTTGTTTCACTTTATGATATACGAGCGGTAATAATAATAAACTCTGGTGTTAAGTACCCAAACTCGAAATGATAAAAATAAACCGATAAAGAATGCATTCCGGGCGATGACGCTACTGTTAACACGGTCGACTTTCGGGTGCAATTAACGTTTTAATTCCTCTCTTTCAGCACAATGACGTTGACGTTGTTTCACATTGCGAGAACAGTTTAATAAACGCGGTATTGTTCGGCTCACGGTTACGAGACCGTTGAAAAATTTCGATTATTTCGCGCTGAGCGTTGTCGGGGCGTCGTGACAAAAACCGCAATTATCGATATATCGCCGTGCCAACAGTGTCGCATCGCGTTGCATGTAAAAATTGGACGCATCAGCCATTGAAGGCGAAGGGCGTTAAAGTGATTTATGCGCTTCTCTCGGTTCATATTGTTGCTTCTATAGCGCGCGTTGCTGCGCGTACACGGATATCCGGAATTTATTAGCTTGACAACCGCAGCGGCTCACTCTTCAGCAACAAAGAGGGTATCACTCACCTGCTGTAAATTTGCGACGATTACGTTACAACGAGGTCCGCGCGTCTAGGTGATCGCGTCTCGTCAAAATGTAATTTTTGTACGCTACGTTGTAAATCTCATAAACTCAAAGTTTAATCATAAAAGAAATATCGTTTGCAATATTGTTTTATCTTTTTTTTTTCCAATTTTTAGCACTTTCAGCTGTTGAACATTTTTTATAATTTATTTTTAAATTTCTTAACATTCGCAGTGCTTCCATACGTTAAATGTTTAGATGAGACTTTTATAGTAAAAAAATAAAATTAATATTTAATCTTCGCTTCTTTGCCAAAATTCAATTAAAAATTCTTTATTTCTATATAGAAACAATATAACAAATGTATATTTGTTTGATTCATGCGGATATTAACAGAATTCGTCTTATAAATGCATTATAATATATACAAAAAAATTTAACTTTTTCATATCCGACGTTTCGCGCGCAATTGATCTGACAGATTCATTAAATCATATCCGCCGAAAAAAAAATAATTGAGTACCTGAAAGGAGGGGAGAAAGTAAGAAAGAGATGAGGAGGCCCGCAAACATTAATATAGGTTTATAGGCTAACTTTAAAAATATTTGACTCAACCTTGCTAAAATTGGGAAGTCAGTGCATAATGTAATACCTGATCTGTGGCGTCGTACGTGTCACTTTACCACCATACCAGAAGAAGAACGACGGGGCGAGAGCGAGAGGGTGGAAGAACGGTGCGATGAGGGTGAAGAGCAAAATCGTTTAGCACGCGATCTTCTCGTAATTCTGCACGCCAGCGCCCCGAACACGCTTCTTCTTCGTCCCTGTCCGACGTGTTACACGTGTTACACGCCGCTGCCACGCGAACGGAGGGTGGAGATGCACTCCTCTTCTCTACAGTCTTCAGCGCGAGCATCGTACGCGTCGCACGCGAAGCCTAATTGATCAGTGGATCGTTAACACGCTCTCGCTCTCTCCTTCTCTTTATCTCGATCTCTTTCTCTCTCTCTCTCTCTCTCTCTCTCTCTCTCTCTCGTCGACGCCTCGGACAGATTGATTATTTGCAGGAGCGCGGTCGATGCACGGGCACGGCACGACTCGAGTGAACGTCGCAAATTCGCAACTCCGACTCGTTTATGTTGACCGTGGACGATGTCGCGTTTTACACTAGATTCAGACTTAACTCCCTTCCAGCCAATATTACGAAAATGCAACACTTTCTGCAGATTCATACAATGTTACTTGGCAGAGAAAAGGCTTTAATTTTAATTTCACTCTCGTTATACATTTTATTTTTATTATATCGTGAACTATATATAAAGACAGTTCCATAAATTTTTTAGAGAATTGGTGTATAGATAATTTTAATTTAATTTTTTCTAAATAAGTTGTAATTTATAATAAATCTTTAAGGTATCGTGATACGATAATTTGCAACAAATTCCAATTATCTAAAATTAATTTTTGCGCCAGTTTCGATCTCAATTACTTGCAAAAGATTATTCGAATCGAATCTCCAGTAATTTTCTGTTCTGTTAGCTGCGATCTATATGCATGTATATGTACTGCGTATGTACGTAAAGTAAAAGATCAATTATTTGTGCATGTTTAAAGTTTCAAGATTTGGGAAGTTGGAATAATTTAGGATTGTATTTAAAACGCGATGAGAGGAAAAATATATCAGATCAAAAGATGTATATACAGCAGTAGTCTGACAAACGTCTTTATAATTGAAGAAAATTCACGCGATCACAAAAGTATTACTTTGCTTATGGGCACCAGATGTTACTTATTTCTACAACTTTCCGTTTTGTCCCTGCTTTCGTCTCGTGAGGTCTCTTTCAACCGTCTGGTTCAGTCTTCTTTCTTCCTCTTCTTTTACTACATAAATCCACTGTGATCCGATGTCGCTTTATACGGTCGGCTATTTCACTATCCGGACTTTTTCCGAGATGGCTGTCGTCGATTTCGCCATCAAAGACCGCAGGCAGCCTATAGCCGTCGTCACCGCTGTCGATGCAATTGCGACTGCAGCATGGTTTTTGACTGCATGCATTTCGACTGCGCTTTCTTTTATCGAAATTCGTAAATGAGTAAAGGAATTGCGGAGAAAACCAGAGACTAGTATATCTAAACTCTCTCTTTTCGAAAATTGTGCATAATCTATCTTATCGAGTTTGCAAATGATTGCAATATCGCTGATTGCATTGAGTGATCACGAAGAATTAATTTAAAATTTAGTTTATAATTTTTTTTTTAACAATGTAAGGCCAATTAAAACTCTTTAATGAAATATTAAATTTTAATAGGGTTTGTATCATAATCAATTAAAAGTGCCAACTTCAAACTAACAGGACATTTGTCAATATTGGATATTTTATACTCGATGTTGTCGAGGGGGAAGGAGGGGGGGGGGTTAATAAATTATTTTATAATATATCTTCTATTAATTTATTTTATAGTACTTTAAAATTTAAAATAAAAGTTCTTTAAGTTTAATATCGCATTTTCATCTTAATTATGCTTTCTGCTAAATGTCTTAAAAAATTTATATGTAGTGTGATTTATCTGAGATATCGAACTATCTAGTATATTTTTTATGAGTTAATGTAGTATAATTTATGAGTTTATTTTTTAGAATAACTCATATATAATTTTAGATGCTCTTAATAGTTAGTTTCGGTTTAAATCTAAAAAAAATACTCGCCTAAAATTGTTGCGAACGATTTGAGGAAATAAATTGGTAAAAGCGATTCGGGAAAGAAATGTACAGATACGGTTAAATTTAATCTTATATTTCATCCTGTTATACCGTTATATTCGCGGTGGATTGGACGGACTTCCGCGTGCAAATGCTTGCTTAGGACGCCTTTTTCGAATCCGGGGCACTGGATTTATTTACGCGACGCGTATCGCGCGATCCCGCGAAATTGAATCGCGCACGCGTTCGCTGTACCGCGACGCGATGGGATTCGATTCTCCTGCACGATATCAGTGGGGGGTATTGTTGTCATTCGGATGTAATTTACTCGTGTGGTCGAGCTTGAAAGTTACGGTGGTGCATTGACATTGTCGCCGTATATTGTTGGGGCGCAAATGTTTGAGCTTTGTTTTCTATTGCGACAATGTGATTTAAAAATCGAGTATTATGTTAAAAGCGAGGCCTGCATCGCGTTTGCACGTTCAAAAAGTAAACTCATTATCAGCGACTTTCGAACGTCGGCATTTGTAACGAGAAAGGTCGAAAGACCATAATAAATCTTGCAATAACAAGAAATTAAATAATAAACTAACGTCGTATTAATTTTAAAAAGTATTATTAAAAAATTTTTAAAAAGCATTATTAAAATTAAAAAGTATTTTCTTTATGCGATCCTCTGTTTTATTTATAATAGTTCGTAATTTATGAGAATGACTTTAAATTAATTTTGCAGAATATTGGATCACACCAAAAACATATTACTATTTCATTGAATTGTATAAAATCAATGTATCGTTAAAAAAAACCAACTTGATTTTTCCTTCGTGTCTGGTTCAATTGCAATCTACAGGAAACTATCACTAGAAACACAGAGGGGTGGTGAAACCACCTCGTTGACTTCACGGGCGATTGTTATTCTACCGCCCTCGAAATTTAACTGAGGCGGACTACGCGAATCCGGTAACGAGAACTCGTGTCTGTCTTGTCTGATCTTTGTCGTCTCGACAACGGTTTCACCTTTTCTTTCTCCCCGATACCTAATTTCGCGGCAGCCGCCCCCGACGATGAGACCGAGGAACCTTCCCCCGTGACGGCTTCTTGAATTAACTCCGGGCATTACAGCGAGACTAAGTATTTCCCAGCTCAATTCGACTGGTTACGGAAAGAGGAAATATACTCATCACACGATGTGCAATAGGTACTTTATAGTGCTATAAAATATGCCTTAGGATATTTTATAACAAACTGTTTACTTTCTACTGAAAATGATATTGAGAAGAAATTATCGGCAGATATTGTGTTTTAGAGTCTCAATATTTTCACTATGTTGCCCCGCAATTTTTATTCAATCGTTATTGTGTTTCATAAAATTTCAATATATTGCTAACAGAATTACCTTCATAATTTGTAATAAAGATTCAATAGAATCAATATGACGTATGCAACTGATATGTTATAGCCGTATAATGCCAATTGCATATTCATACTATAACATATAAATATCACAAACATATGTGGCGTTAACTGTAAGTTTTATTCATATATTTGCATATTTGCAACGACCAATAATAGATTCGAGATATAGAAAACGCAAGACGAATCCACGTTATAGATGGTAGAAAACTTGAAAACCGTTCCTATTTTATAAGAGATATGAAATACTAAAATAACATGAAAAATAAAATGAAAATATTGCTAAAATCACTATTATATAATTTATTATTTGAACGTACAAGCAATATGGAAATCATAAGATTATAACTGTAGGGAAGAATTTCAGAAGGAAAATTAATATTTCACCCTTTATTTAATGTTAATTAAAATATTTAAGCCAATGGATAAACGAACGAATTTACGTCTCATGCAAAATGTGTCAAGTGTTTAAGCAATCTAGCTGAAAATTCATTTAAAATGCGACGTGGCAAATCTTATAAGAAACTCATTAGCATACTACCGATGATCTACCGCATAATATTGTGTGCATACAAACACAGTCGCGTACTTGTTCATCAGACCCCGCGACTGATGATAAATGAGCGCCTAATTCAGCTGTGATAAATGACAATGGAAGAAAAAACGAAAACCCGCCTGATCGCGGCTAAATTTAATTCGCGATTCGACAGATTTCAATTTACCATGAGACGGTTCTGCCCTGCTACAGGGAGACAAAAACAGCGTCGCGTCACATCGTCGCGACGCCCCGACTTGGCGCGGAAAATTGCTTCGAATAAATATGTATATTGCATGAATATATCTTATTATTGTATGTATAATATACATATATTGCATGAACGCGAGTGCGCGGTGTAACCAAATTTTGGGAAGTTACACACACAGTTTTACAGTTGACGTATCGCCAAATCGCGAGAGAAAAAAATCGTTTTTATTTTGCCAACAGTTGTCCGTTTCGATTTTGCGCAGAATGTATCGCATCTCGATATTATACGTGACATTCCGTTGCATTGTACCGTACGCATTTACATGAAAATGTTTATTGCACACATGGACATTAAATATTTTTGCAAAGTTTATGTGAGGGAAATAGATATATCGTTCGTTGAAAATAACAGTTTACACCGCACTATAACTTCTCGTATATTGTGGCGTTTATTTAAAATTGTTATTTATTTAAACTATCAAGTGGGAATATTCTGTTAAAAAGTTCTCCTGTTTCCACAAGTAATTTATTGCTCCATTAATACAATATAATAGATGCGCAATATTCCATTTGTGTGGTTTAATAAATTTCATGCAATACGAAAAAATCTTTTAACGTTGAAATTTGATTCATATTTTATTCGCTATTCCATTCCAGTATCATGAATTAATTAAAGTATATATATATATATATACACACATATATATGCTTTCGTGTCAAAATCGCATTATTGCACATTAACAAATGTTAACAACATTAATCAATATAACGATGACAACAGAAATAGGAATCTAAATTCTACTTATTCACACTCATATACAGACGAAATGTATCGACACAAGCGTGTTAGAATATGTTAAAGAAGAAAATTGCCAAATATAATTGCGAAAATATCATCCGACATGAAACCTCGACAATAATGGACTGAAATAAAAATGCATCGCCTCAATCAAAAGTCAGTCGTTTGGAATTACCTTCGTTTACTGATGCAACGCGCGGCCATCTATTCGGTACAGCGAGTCGCAGTTACCTCTCCTCTTTCTCCCGTACTGTTCTCATCCGCGCAACCGCGCGTTAATGTATATTTATGTATTAAACAGGCATTATTTATACGACCGATGAATATGCATTGTTTGGTGGCAGTAGCGAGGTGTCGAGTGCAGACCCGTCGCTATCACTGCCTCATCAATCACATACAGTCCCACCGGCTCACCCTGTGTCGCCCTCCCCTCCTCCTCGACTTCCCCCTTTTCACAGTACTCTACCCGCACGTTCCCCGTTCCCGTTCTCCGCTTTCATCATCCCTCTCCACGGAGAGGAGAGGATCCGCCGCGTCATCCCTCAGAGCTCTCCGCACGTTTTCCCTCATCGTGTTATCCCACTCGCTTCTCTCCCCGTTCCACCACGCAATCCACTCTCCCGTTGTTGCATCTCTCGCCAACTGGCCGCAATTGACATTAATTTACGTAATTTTTTCGGGGCATCCACATGTCACCGCGTTGCAGTGCACCCTCAACGTGCTCGATGCGGGTGCGGAATACGCGAGGATGTGGTTCGCGGATGTAATGGGGGCGAGAGGAAGGGGACGAATGAGGACCAAAAAGAGGTAGAAGGGTTGAATCACCGAATGGTCATTCGTGGTCACCGTGCGGCGATATTCGAAACGTTAATCGAACGAATCAATCGAGAACGAGACGGCCGCGAAACTGATCGGACACGTGTGGTGCTTTTCGCGTTTCATAGGGAACGAGGGTGTCCCGGAAGAGCGCGAGTCTCTTTTCGGAAGATCCTCGGAGGGTTTGCCATTCAATCGCGAGGGATCGATATTACGGAAGGATGTATAGTAAAACTGGAAAATACGAAACGATTGGAAACTAGGGTAACTGTCCCAATTACTGTGCCTGTCCCTATTACGCTTTTGTCCCTAGTACGCTTTTGTATTTCAATAAGTCATAAAAGAAAACTACAACAAAGAAATAGGAAAAAAATATATTTTTTTGTTAAGTTAAATTATTAATGCATATATATGATACCGAAGATAACATATTCTATTTATTGAATATTAAAGTATTTTAAATATTTTTCGAAAGATATGAGGAATTTATGTGAATCCAGTAATACGTACCGCAAGATTTTAAGCTTGCCCCTATTAATGTGTCCTGTATTGGAGCAGAGAACGTTGTGTTACGAATGTATTTTGAAATAAATATATAATTGAAATAATGATTTATATTATAATACTAACATAAAACAATTAGCTTAAATTTATTACCTGTTTTAGTAACTAAATATATGTTAAAATGAGTCAAATGTGAATAGACACACAAATTGGGGGCACATTAATAGGACCATCGCCGCTTAGAGGATCCATTAATCGGGACAAACACATGTTTTCTATTTTTGTCAAAAGCATTATAAAATATTAACTTTTTTAGATTAAAGAAATATTATAAGAAAAGGAAGTAGTTGAAAAACCGATTACAAGCAGATGAAATTAAAGCTACAATATTTAATAATTAACTCAGTAATAATTAATTCAGTAATAAATTGGCTAAAAGGCACATTAATAGGGGCAGTTACCCTATTGAAACTTTTAAAATTACTATGATATTCTCGTGTGCAGTAAATATTTTAGTGCAGAATGTGTTTTCATTTTCTTATTATATTTTTGTCTTTTCATAATTTTGTGATCGAAGAATAGGAACTTGAGTTTGCTTTTGGAAAATATTATGGATGTTTTGTGTCAAATTCTACTCTGAATAGATTTTTGTTACGATAAGAGTATTTTGCTATTTTTTTTTAATTTTATTTATTTCACGCTAGATTTCTTAAAATACACGAAATCTACGATCTAAAAACAGTCGGCGCGATGCACATCTCTTTCTATTTTTCATATCAAGGGGCATGCAAACTGCCTGTGTATTTTACGGAGGTATGTCGGCCGCAAACATTATCGCTAAATCATGCTAGCTACACTGTTATAGCAGGATTATATCTCCGACGTCACATCGTGTACAGAAAAGATAATGGTAATACAAGAATAGTGGATTCTGAAGTTAATTTTGAGAAATTAGAACAATATCATTGCGAGAACAACAGATAAATTATTATTGTAAGTAATCAATCTTAAAACAATTATATATTTCGAAAGAGAAAGAAAACACAGTATATAAAGATCAATATAAAAATTGGTTTTCATTCTTTGAGTATAATAAAATAAATAATAGCGGAGATGTTTTAAGTTCCAATATTTATCAACGACGGAGCGCAGTGCAGTTGTTTGAAATCAAGCTGTACTATTTGACGAAAACTTGTCGAGATTGAACCTTAGCAGATATTTTCGCATGAGGTTCGCTTTATTTTCGGATATTTCCCTTCGTCGACCAAAATTAGATTTCCACATACGACTTTTATCGCTCGCTTCTCCGGCAACCGCTTCACCTAATATCCTCGCGCTCGAATGACTTACTCGATCCAGTAACGATCCTACGAATTTCTCCAATGTCGATTTCCAAATTTCCGACGTTTCCGCGATGAAAGTTTGATTTTTGCCGCGAGCGTCTATTTGTTTGCGCCACGAAATCCCTTTTATCTCGTCATAATTTTATGAATCTTCACGGAATACGCGGATCGATATAGACGTAATATCGGCATATTTGTGGATAT
>NW_017305779.1:2231226-2252099 GCF_001594115.1 Trachymyrmex septentrionalis | reverse complement strand
ACGAAATCCCTTTTATCTCGTCATAATTTTATGAATCTTCACGGAATATCGATATAGACGTAATATCGGCATATTTGTGGATAACAATTCTCATAATTACATTTAGATAATGTAGCTACTATAATTTATTTGATAATGAACGAGGTAAAATTTATTTGGCGTCAATAAATAACTAAACTTAATAGATCGAAAAACAGTATACAGGAACGAATATTTTAAATTTCAATATAATCTATCTTATTGTGATTAGTGTTTCAACTTTTTTATTCGATTTATACTTTTAAATAATCCATTAGCTTAATGAATCGAAAAGTTATCTGATTTAATCACTTCAAGAAAAATTAAATGCGATAAAAAAATTAAGTGGATTAAACTGTGTACGCGCGACACGTTTACGAATGCCAGGCAAGAGACTCGGAAGCATATAAAGAACATTGAACATATTGCACGAGCATGAATTTATAATTCTAACAAAGGGACGGTTTAGTGAGGCAACTAACCGTTTCGCTGAAATAAAAAGTATTTGACATCGCGGCGTTTGCAGCAGCGAACATTTACTTTGAAATACGTGCCCGCTTGTGGCGCATTCTTTTCTTTGTCCTGCGCAACATCGTAGCCGTGCTGCAGGCGCGATATTGTACGTCCGAACTTTGTGAAGGGGGGGGGGGTAAAAAAAGAAAAAATTATGATCAACTGTATGCAAACTCGGTCGAAAAGTGTGTCGTCCGCGTCCGATTAAACTGCGAATCGTGAAGAATTAACTGTTCGCACTCTCCGCGCAAATAGATTATGCTTTGGAAAATACGGAGAGCCCGGGGAAAGTTTAAACCGGTTGCAACTTTTTCATTTGCAACTTTTGTGCGCGACATCGGTCGCCGTCTGTTCGTTCAGCCAACAATTGTTGCGCAAACTTTCGTAAGATAGTTTATCGCGTAGCTACGCAATCGCGTGGTATCTAGACGCGGCGTACGCGATAATAACAATGTCTCATTCAAGAATTAAACACTGTTTTAACTTAATACAGAGTTTCATCGTTAAGGAATAAATTGAGATATTAACGTGGAAGTAGTTTCTGACAATCGTTAGTAATTGTAACTAATTTGTAATTACATTGTAATTAAGTGTCAAAAGTATATGAAAACTAGAGTGACTGTTTCGACGGAAAATTTGATCTCTGATTCTATAGGTATCCATATTCTACTGACAAATTGCAGCGAAAATCACTCGAAGGAACGAAGGAAATGCTGCACGGCAGTTTCGCGTATATTTCGCGGCTACTTAAAAGTTCCGTGACGAGATGCACTTTCTCACGAGTCTAGCCACTGGCTTAATCCTTGTGCTGGGGCAAGGAGCGCACCTTCGAGGAAAAAAGCCGTTTTAGAACCGGAAGTTCGCTTCTCGTACGCTGATAAAGTAGTCATTATATCTTCCATTTTATTCGACTGTACACATTTCTGTAGACATGCTTTAAAGACTATTAAAAGTAAGCGCAGTAGTTGTTATGTTTATTACTTCGTGTAAAGTCAGAAAGTAAACTTATATCAGACCGATTTCTTATTTGAAATTTAAGAAAGAGGGAAAGAAAATATTGAATAATTTATTTATAATGTCATTTAAAAATCTAACTTTTCTTCAATTTCTTAATAAGTCTGCATTGACTTATACACAGAGAGAATTTTCTTTTAAAATTTATCCTGAAAATATGGTAGCTGTGATATAATATTTTAAATCATGCACTTCGATAAAATTAATCAAACTTATTTTATATTTTATCGTAGTTTCATTAATGAATGAGAAATTTACATAAAATTCTTCGAAATACAATGTTGTCCCACGACTAGTCACATTTTCTTAAATTAGGAAACAATTCTCTCTGTATAATTACAATATCGTAAAATCAATTTTGCTTAAAAAATTTCTAAATATTCTAATGAGTTTTAATATATAGTTATAAAAATTTATAAAAATTTACATTTGTATAAGGGCAATAAAGGCATTGAGTTGTTATATTATATGTTGTGTAATCAAATTTATAATTTTAATTTAGTATTTCTAAATTTAATTATGTTTACTCGAATGAAAACGAAAATGTTATTTATCCTCAATGACGAAAGGATATCACGAATCTGGTGAGTAACGTGTTCTTAAATTTATTCAAAGTAAATGAAATTTGAATAGAGAAACAGGTGACAATATTGACGAACGGATACAATAATTCATCATGCATAATTCTACATACAGAATATAATTAAGCTCAGAAATAATAAAAAATATATTTTTGGAAGATTTATATATAATACTAATGATAATGAGAATTTAATAACTGTAATTATAGTCACAAAATTCGTTTAATTATTTTCGTGATCATTAATGTGTTATCATAACATAATAGATTTTAGTGAGAATGGACCGACCGACTTGCTCCGTAGTTTTTTCTAATATTCATCGTCCGAATGAAACGATTCGTGAAAACCAATCCTCTTTATGAAACAAGGGATATCTCGGAACCGCGCGAAATATGCCGGTAAGAACATCCCGCACTCGGTATTTCTATCTTTCTATTACTTTCTCGGTCGCCTTTTCGTGTTGTTTCTTTCGGCGGTATTCCCTTATTGCCTTCCCACGCGTCTGCCTCTTTCTCGTAACTTTCCTTAAACTCATCACGTCCGCGCCCTCCGCTTCCTTTGTTTCTTTTCCGTCGAGGTGGTCCATCCGCGTCCCGGCGTTACCGCTTCACCTTTTCCCGGCTGTTGCAGCGTTTCTTCCACTCATCTCGGCAAATGGCTTCGCCCTTACCAACTTCCTTTCTCTTCCTCTTCTTTCCCGTTCGCATGTCTTTTCTTCCTAATTCCTCAGGACCTCGCTTCGTCCTCTCCAAGATGTTTTTCCCGTCCTAGCGGCCGCTGCTCCCTATTCTCTTTAGTTCACACGTTACCGCGGAACGTCTATGCAGTTCGCATCGTCGGACGCAACCCACGGGACGAACGGACGAACGCTTCCGACCGCATTTCCCATTTTCCACACGGCTGCCGGGAGATCGGAAGAGGATCGCTACCAATCACTCACTGTCCACTACAACTCAAGCTGCCAGATCGTACGCGCGCGAGTGTCGGTTGTCCGCCGGTCGATTCGACGTTTCTTCGGCGGTCGATGCTAATTCGTTCGTTGTTTCTGCTATTTGTTTGCGGCAATCGACGTCTGCGGAACAGATATCGGACTGGTCCGTATCGCACGGAGTATGATACCAATTTCGTGCGATTCTTGGACAAACGACGCGACGCGACGTGAAGATATTGAACAAATCAATACCAAAAATTGACAATTTTTATAATAGAAAAGACTACTTTTTTCACGTTGTGTGTCTGTGATTTGCACATTTATCACTAAATTTAGATAGTTAATCCTTTGTTTACAGTTTGAATTATTTTTTAATTTCATTTTTTCAAATTTCACTCTCATTTTTGTTCAAATTTCAATTTTTTAAAATAAAGTTTTTGATATCTCAGTTAAAAAACTATTAAATAATGTAATAAAAATATTGAAAAATAATTTTAATTTTTTTTGAAAGCCTGGAATAATAAAAAAAACTTGGACTGGACAAAAAGACTCAGATTACAGACGGAGGGAGGAAAAATATGATTGCAGACTCAGATTGCAAATGGAATAGATACAGTGAATGCAAAAAGTATTAATATAGGAGAAACTGTTATCGAAAAAGTTTATTTATAGAAAATAAACATTAATTAGCTTTTATACAATGAATATGTTCTATCCTAATACAAACAAAAGAGCTGTGTATTCGTGATCTTAAAAACTAAATTTCTCCAAATTTCTGTATGAATATTTTTCGATATTCATCTAGATAATTTTTTATTTTTGCTTATTTTTAAGAAATATATACATTACATATCTTACAAGAAATATATTACTATGCATCTTTTAGATAAAATAATTTTGAAAAATATACGGTCCACTTTATTCTTTGTTAATAAATTGCTAATTACCGCTTACTCTTTATAGAAATAAGATTACTTTTAAAAAGATATCTCCCTTGTGTACCGAAATATCTCCCGAATACTTTTTGTCTCACTGTGTGTAATAAATAATAAATAATAGATAAAATAAATTGAAATAGAAAATTTAGAACGTCAATAGTTAAAATGCTTGTGCATTTCTGCAAAGATCCGTTAATTCTATAAAATCCTGGCCCAAATTTCGCGAAAAACTGTGCATCACAAAAGCATCGTGTCACTCGCGAAACATACGTTCCATATAAATATAGCAACAGCGAGATTTTTCATTGATTTTGGAAAAAATGCTCAGAATACATTCCGTTAAAATATCTCGCGCGGCGCGACGTACCTACGCGGTCGTAAAACATCGCGATATAGCAACGAACGTGGACCAGGGGGTTTCATGTGACCACTTCGGCATTCCCGTGCATAGTAAACGTAAGGGGGGGGTGGGAAACCCATCGGAACCCATCACTCACTGTCCACAACAATCCGAGCAGGACGCGCACATCAGTTATCACTAGCCGCTTCTTCGGCAACGGACGCAAATTTGAGCCGTACTGCAATAGATACCGTAAGCTAACAGATGGCTTAAGATTTCGGAACGTTACACTGCGCGCTTACAGTAGATTTTGATTGAACTATGCTTTTCTGCGAGTGAAAAGATGCAATGTATATACAATATATTATATTATTATATTATTTTATAATCACGCTCTGTGAATTCTCTTTACGTAAACATAATTACACTTCTTCAAAATAATTTTAATTAACATTTTAATTTTGCGTGGATGAAAGTTTATGACGAAAAAAGCTTCGTCATAAAATTACACATGAAACAGATGTAATGCATCTCTCTAAAGTAAATAACAGAAGAGATAATTAAATAATCAATTTTGTGCGCCACGTGACTTCGATTCGCTGTATCGCTTTTCCAGCTAAATTGCTTAAGTAATCAATGGCACGCGCAAACAACGGAAAACTAGAAACTTGATCGAGTCAGTGAATCGCCCGATATATCGAACGTTCAACATTTGTTCATGTCAACAGAAAGCGGAACTTGTTTCGTCGAAGTATCGTCGGTATCCAGTTCGCCACGTTACAATATTGTAGTACTCTTTTCCTCTTTTCGTCCGAGGTCGGTCGAAAGACACAAGAGCCTTTAAGGACATCACACACCTTTTCTAACTTGTGACTGTTCCAGTTATTACTAAACCGTTTCTGTTAACCGAAACAAAGAGAGAAAGAGAGAGAGAGAGAGAGAGAGAGAGAGGGGGGGGAGGGGGTGCAGTTTGTGCTTATGTGCCGTGGAAATGGCATGAGGTCACATTGTCATCAAACGAAGGCACATTCAATTATCTCGAGACCGGCGGCAACGGTACAATCTCAAAGTATAAAGATTAAACGCTACAACAACACAGTAACAACAGCAACGACGATAGCGGTGGTGACAGTGGCGATGGGTGACGCACGGCAATAGCAATCCTTTCGGGTTTCGGTTGGCTTTTATTGTTAGAGATAACAATGGAGAGGCCATGCAGATGCTCGCCGTTTATAAAGCCTCCCACCCTGGTTTTTTAACCTAGCGTCGCTCCGCTCCCCGTCGAGGTGTTCGAATTTTTCCTCTTTACGCCCGAGGGTGGCGTCCACTTCTCCCCTCGCGCACCGCGCCCTTTTCTCTCTATTCTCCCTTTTATTGGCACACCGGAATGTTTGCATTGCCAGACCGGCAGAGTGGCCGACCGGTACGGTCCGTATGTCGGTTTCATGAATTTCATTTGTAGCGACAAGACGACGCGTATATATTCACGCTGGGCACGCTGGCAATTCGGCTGGATTTTTATAAACGCAAAGGGAGATATTTTCTTTCCACTCTTTTACGGCCGAAATCAAGCCTTGTGGCAGGTTGATCGAAACGTCCAGATTAGAGGAAGAGAGAGAGGGGGGGGGGGAGAAAAATAATTGGGCACGATTTTCACGGTACGTTTAGTAATCGAGTGCACTTGGTGAGCAGTAATTGAGAAAAAAGATATAATAATAGTAACAAAAACAGAGAATTATTCACAAATGACCAGTTATCATTGAATTATTTTGTTAAAATAACAAAATATAATATTTTTCGTTAGATGAATAAAATTGTTTTATTTAATAGTATTTAAGTCATTTAACAAATTCATTTAATTATTTATATTTTGTAAATAACAATGTAAAATTTGGTTGCCATTATAAAATAAGTATTCTATTAGTAATTTCAACAAAATAATTCAAAACTAATCTGACTATTGCATTAATATTAAATTAAATGCCACTTTTAAATTTTCGCGATTCAATTAACATTCTCTTAATTCTCGGCTAAACCGAGTGCTATATTATGTACGCTATGTTTGCTACATTGAGTGACCACATTGAAAGCTATGCTTTGAATGAACACTTTTCTCGTCATATTTCTGCCCAAGATATTCGTTTGCCTTAAAAGAGGTGATTCTGATCATAAAATACTATTATTAATGTCATTATGTATATACATAAAAAAGAAAGTGAATACATAAAATATACGTAAGATAATTAAAATATAATTAAATTGAATGAATTTCATCATTTAATAAAACAATTGCATGAAGTTAAAATTTAAAGAACATTTTCAATAAGAGTTTGCACAAATGGCACTGTGCTAACAATCATAAATAGCAGTAAAAAATAACAGTAAAAATAACAGTAAAAAAATAGTTATTTTCGGTTCTACTACATAGAACGATTGCGTGTTCACGGCGACGTTTCCAAAAAATAATCGAGAACCAAGCACTTTGCGGCACGTTGCGACGTCGCTAACATAGCGAACATAGCGAACATACCGAACATAGCGTACATATTGTATGGAATTCAGTATGGTCAGTCACGTTATAAATAAAGAATAAAGTTATTTTTTTGAAAATGTAGGATACATACGTAGTGTACATAGCGTTCGATATGATTGCAGCATTAGAGCAGGACTATCCACAAGACTCGTAAACTAAACTTCTTTCCATCATCTCATTGAGTAAGACGGAAAGAAAACAAAAAAGAATAAATGCTGGAGTTCTGCTCAATGATTAGTCATGGCTCTAACTCTTTTGCATCTAATTCTAATTTCAGCAACTATTTTTATTCGTTTTCTCCCTATTTTGCTCTACAAGAAAATGGATAAGTGAAACTGGTGGAAAATGTTTTGTAAGCTAAGTGCTGGACAGACTTATTTCGGAATACATATTTAAAATTAATTGAGAATTAAAAGATTTATTTACATAGCACTTAATTTATAAAGATCCTTCTTCATCTAATCGTTATAGTAATTCTATTGAAATTTTATACATAAAATTTAATGATACAAATATTCAATCACAACATAAAATGGTCAAATATTTCAAAATAATAAAATTTATAACCGAGTCTGATAGGGTAGAGCGGGGCTATTCCGTTATTTTTAACCTTAAAGTAATGTAAAATTTACGGCAACAAACAACATCTTCTTTGTAGTAATGTACTTATACAATCATGATTGCTTCTTGAGAGCACAAGTATGAATTTAAATGTTGAATTTAAATATACGCTGCTCAGAAACACATAAACAATATTGAAAAATGGACGAAATTGCCCCGTTCTATCCTATCTATATTTGACTTGTCATTTAATTATTTTCAACATTATTTGTAACAAAAAATTTAAATAAAAAATTCAGCATTTTTATACTCATCATTGTTGTTCGTGGTTGATAATTCTAATTAATAGTATTAAAATTAATTGATTAAATATTTGTTATATGTAAAGCAATGGAGAAATTGAACGAAGGTAAAAATTTAAATGAGTCCAAATTAGATAATTATATAATTTTATTCACATTAAAATGTAAATTTTCAATTAAATTTCATCGTATTTGATAATAAATCATAATGAAATGTTGATGGATTCATATAAATATCGTCTTTTTATTGATTTTTGCAATCAAATTATTTTGTCTTTAACGAAAACTTAAACGATCGTTAATTTTAAATTGAATACAATATTTAGTGGTTTAAATTGACAGCAACGTAGATGGATTGAATTTTTATGTTAAAATTGTTCTGATAGATTATTAAATTCATTTCTTATCTTTAAACTACTAAAATCTTCATTTATAAGATTGACTAAATTTACTGAAATCTTTAAACTTGAAATTGATAGACAGCGTGAAAACTTTAAAGTCTGAGAAGTTTATATATATATTTTTAAAAGTATCAAACTTTTAATGTTTAAAAGTCTTTATATATTTATAGAAACTTAAAGATTGAGAAGAGCGTTTAGATTACCAA
Source organism: Trachymyrmex septentrionalis (assembly GCF_001594115.1). Lineage (NCBI taxonomy): Eukaryota > Metazoa > Arthropoda > Insecta > Hymenoptera > Formicidae > Trachymyrmex > Trachymyrmex septentrionalis. Next base: position 2,243,761 of record NW_017305779.1, on the reverse strand, counting down.
ATCAGCTGATCTTTAAACCTGCGATTGCTTTTGCCCATAAAAAACATTACCCATAAAAATATTTTGTCTTTAAGTCATGTTTCTCTCAGTTTTGCACAAATCTTAAGATTTTTTTTTATTCTTTAGTCCCTTCATTCAAATCACGAAATCATTGATAAGATTTCGCGCGGAGATATATTAATAACAAAACGGACCAATGCTGATGTGTTAGGCATTAGGTGAGACAACTGAGAATGAATAACGCATGAAAAGAACAATATTGGCCAAAGGGATCAAAGTACTCTAGAGACATAGCACGCAATTACATGAACATACAAACACATCTGCATCTTTTTATTCAACCTATTTTCATTCTGTTTTTCCCTGACTCATTGTGTACTCATCCCATACGCTCTCACAATAGATATATATAATCCACCTACTCCGTTATACATCAGTATAAACTCATTAAGCGTAACGAAATTTATTTTCTGTGATTTGCACGTTCGGATTTATCAGGTCAAGGATGTTTCTAGCAATTCTAAGTGATTATTTTTAACAATCACTTTCTCGATCTTTGTACGTTAGTTTCTGTTATAATATGTGTGTTGATAATGAACTTAATTTATAAATAAATTATTATTTTAACGTAAATACAAATAAACTATTTTAAAATTTAATGACGAGAAAATTTTCATTTCGTTATTTAAGACAAGTTTATTAAAATTTATATGTATTTTTCTATGTTTTATCTTTGCTATGTATTTCTAAACATTTTTATATGGCAAAATTGGCAGCGGCCGAGACTAAAAATACTTGCAAAGAATATTTTCACTTGCGACTGCTGCCAATAAAAGATTAATAAAAAGGAAAGTATTATATGCTCACTAAGCTTGAAATGGTTATTATCGATAATAATTTCAATAACTATTTAATAATCTGATGTCAATTTTCTGTCACAATTTTCTCATTTATTGAACTTAATTTAATATATATAATTATTATTAATTGTTTTAATAAATAAAGTAGAAAGATGATATTTCTTCTAGACAATCTCTTATTATTGAGTGAATATAGGAATCAAAATGATTAATTAATTATATTCATTAAGCATTGATATAGAAAAATTTAATTTGCAAATTATAATTTAAGAGAAAAATATATAAATTTTTTCTTTACACAGATTGGATGTTAGTTTATCTCAAATGAATAACTAATTAGCGTAAATAGCAAAATCCCATTTTTTCCATTTCTTCATTCATGTATGTAACATGCATTTTTTAATTAACTATTCTATATAGCCTCGATTTTATAAGCAATCTTTCATGCCAGTAAAATTGAGGAACGCTTTTATGTTCAAACGTTTCGTTCTTTTTTACATTACGTTGGTTGACGTACAATAGTAGCGAAATTCACATATTGCAAGAGAATGATAGTACAGACGATTTCAGTGATATTCAATGACTAATGTAAACGAATATATCTTAAAATAATAAACTTTGTAAACGTGGGTGTATATGCCCAACCGATATTGACCGATAAATTTTCGTCCAATAACAGCTGTTATGTTTTGATAGCTTCGAATATTTTTTCCTATTTTTCTAAAACAAACAACGTTCCATAAAAACTGATAAAAAATAGTCAGCCAGCGCTTTAAGCTTGCGAAAAATCTTTCCGATCAACAACGTAGAACAATATAATTCGCAAAATATATTTATTATATAATATATGCACGACGTTTGCTCTTGCAAATGGTGCATTACCATGCTTCGATAAAAAATTGCAAAAATTCAATAAGTCCGATTAATTAATGCGCCGGCTATGAATGAAGGTAACTCAAACTCGATTAATCGTCCGCCAATCGCGAGAGTTAACTAATTAAACTGAGCATCGAAAGTTATCGCGCGATATTGGATGGGACTCGAAAATCCGGATCTCATCGGCGTTACCTCGAGCGGACTGCGCGTTAATTTTCACCTCGCGCCAGCTCGTTTTCCCACGGATTCTCCTTCACCGTCTCTTTCTCTTTTGAATGAAATTTTCATGGTTTTCGCAGAAGCTCAGAGGCGAATAAAACGCGTTGTCGGTCGAAGGAAACGGCAGTAACAAGACCGTTTGATATACAACGGCAGTTTTCGCGACACAAACGTCTTTCATGAAAATCAATTGTGGGTGATGCGCTCATAGAAATTCTATCAAGGAAAGGAAGAAAAGTGAAGAGATACACATATAAGATAAAGAGAAAAAGAGGAAGAGACAGAAAGAGAAAGAAAAAGGAAGGACAGGTGAAGCGTTCCTAACGTAAACCTACTCCGACTTTCTCCTCTTCTCATTATCTTTTTCTATCCTTCTGTCGTTTTATCTCTGCTCTACTTTTAACTCGTTTCGGTCTCCCTTTTTCGTTTCGCGTTCTCCTTCCGGAGTAAAATTACTCTTTCTCTTCTTTTCATGATGTCGTCGTACCGCCATGCGGCCCCGTATTACTCGAGCTATGTAAATGAATTTCGTTTAATTATCTGGGAGAGGTAGCGCACGGTAGAGAACGGCGGAAACGTAAGGGTACGAGGGTTAGCTCCCAAGAGAGGGTGACGTTGCTTTCGCTATACAGTTAAAGACTGCCCCTGAATTCACTGCGACGGCACTTTGCCAGCTTTAGAGAATTTAACAAGTCTTCTCTCTCTCTCTCTCTCTCTCTCTCCCCCTCCCTCTCTCTCTCTCTTCCCCTCCCTCTCTCTCTTTTCCTCTTTCTCTTTCTTTTTCTCATTTTCTTCATCTCCTTTGTCCACTTTTCCTCTTTTCTTCCTTCATTTCTCTTTCTGCTTCTGCTACCCTCGTGCATAAATGCTATCCTTCTCTCTTGCCCCCTTTCTATTTATTTCTCGTTGTCTCGTGGCACGGCTATTACACTGGTTTTGTCTTCTAATCGCGCTACGGCCGGCTCCTTACGGAGACGTCAGTTAATTTGTTATCTTAGAGAAGTATGATAATGAATCACGCTAGCTGATTCACGGCGCATCAAATTTGCAACGCGAACAGCGAGCTGTAATAGGTAAAATCAGTATAATCAGTATTACAGTAATCTGTAATAGGTTAATGCAGAAGGGCGAAGTTTCGAAAATAAAATTGTAATAAAAGATTTATAAAGAATACAAAGGAAGAACTTGTCTATATTATTCACGTAATTCTAAATGTATCCCCCAATTATACAGATTAATCCGAATCTAAAAAACGGCGAGGATCGACCTTTAAACATGTTTGAATTTATACCGCTACAGTTGCGTAAAATAAGTTCCCTAATCCATACTGATTTTTTGTTTCGCTTTTATATCGATTGGAATTGCATTGCATGCTTAACATTGTTGGCGATTCGACGATATTGTTTTTACTGTTTGGTATGCATCGGTGAATAACCCTTTGGGGATAGAAATTTAATGGATAACATCGCGTACCTGACTCGCATATTTTTCTTGCAGCTCTTGCCAAACATTCGATATCAGATATCTCGTCCACGATTTTCCCAACTTTCTATATCGAGAATATTTCGAAAATCGTACACTATCACACGATATTGCCTGTATGGAATAAGAAAATCTCCTATATATACGATCATGAGTAAGAATAGATTTTTTATATACATAATCTTTAATTATATATAATCATCGTATTCTTCATATAATTTTCATATTTCACTTAAGTATATCTCTTATTAGAAACAGTTCCTAATTTTACTTAGCGCTCCGAAAAAAAAGACAATTTAAATTTGAGTAAATTAAAAGGCAACGATAACAGTGTCAGGAATAATAAAACTAGGACGCGGAAATACACCAATTCAATCGGCTTACGCGGGTGCCACGCGATCCGCAACGTGGAATAAGAATATATGGCGAATTAAAGTTCGTCCGGAACTATGCGGGTATTGGATCCCAACTACTGCGAAAGTCCCGTTTTTTCACGTCCTTGTCTTTCTCATGGCAACTCGAATTCCAGCCAGAGTCTTTCTCGTCTGATCGGTCCCAACGGTGGCGGTCGGAGCTCTTCGTCGCCCGGGCGAGGTTAGTTAAGATTAAGTTAAAGTTGGATGAACTTCGGTCCGGGCCGAGAAACTATGCATAAGCGGTTATATTATCGCCAGATTTTGCGCGCCGCGCAGCAATATAATGCGAATTTAAGGGGAATCTTATCACGTCGTCCTATAACCATACAAGTTTAATATTAATAAGACGTTTTTGCCATAGTAGTAGGTACTTGGACGTAATTCTTCGTTCGCGCTTGTCCGTGATGAAACAGTTTTTCACATAAAAAGACATTTATCATATAATTAAAATTGTCATACGATTAAACATCAATAATTAAAAATATTTTCGAACAATAAAAATCGCGTAGCTATATGAAATATTTCGAGAAGTGCGCATTTATTTATTTATTAAGATTATTCTACATAAGTTGCGCAAACGCGAAATATAATTCACAAACTTGTCGCGATAGCAAAATAAAAAGCGATTAATAATATTACTAGTCAATACTTCTAAGCAATAACACTTCCTTTACTGTCATAACAACCGTTGCAAACTACGTTTTATGTTTATGATTTATGTAGAATAATCTCTAGATCATGCAAACTAAAAAAAAAAAAAATACAAATGATAATCTATAACATAAAATAATATTTAGTAAATGAATAAAAAAACAGCTGAAACTAATTTTTAAAGACTGATAGATTAAATTTTTTAGCTTGTATATTGAACTCTTACAACATAATTCATACGAAAAAGTACACGGAGAGAATTTTTTCTTAGAGTTTACTCTGAAAATGTGATAGTCATGGGACAACATTATATATTTCGAAGAATTTAAAAAATCTCTCTCATTCATCAATAAAACTACAACAAAATATAAAATAAGTTTAATTAATTTTAATGAAGTGCATAGTAAAAATCTTCAAAATATTGTATTGCATCATAACTATCATAACTATATATTTTCAGGGTACATTTTCAAAGAAAATTCTCTCCGTGTAAGATGCTATATAAATTGTGATTATTCATCGCATAATTTTTTTTTCGAATATACTCGGCAATTGAAATAATATTGTAAATTGTCTTCATTTTTATTCTGCCGTAAAGTCAAAGTATCGATTTTCTTCTCGTCAAATAAAAAACGAAAAGTAAACCCGCGCGTCTTCAACACGGTAGAGATTTGTTCAGGGAAAGAGAAGAGTCTTCTCGTCCTGTCTTGCGTAGTAATTTTTTTAAATCAAACCTTCCAGCGTTGTCTCGTCTAGCATTCTCGGGCGGTATTCACAAAAAGTGGCGGTGACGCCGAGGAAGGTGAAAAAGGCCGCATCGCTCGACACACAATAGCAGATACACATACATATCCCATCTCCCAACAGGATATATACGGGATATATACCACTTTATCCTCCTTCACCCCGCTGTTCCATTCCACATCCTTTCGCGATAGTGTGCTTCCAACTCTTCCTCCTTCTCCTCCTCCTCCTCCTCCTCTTCCTCCTCTACTTCCGATCTGACGCACGCACACACGCGCGCGTTATAAAATGCTCGTTATAGTTCGCCACGTAGGCGTGAGGGGTGAGGAATTTAATTTAGAACTTGATTTATATTTTAGCGGGCCATAAAATGGGGAAATAATTTGTCTCCTGAACGCGTATGAGATGGGCTTCCTTCTCTGCACTTCTATGCAGGGTTTCGTACGTATCAACCGTCTCCCCTTCCTTCCCTCGCTCATCTTCTTTACGTTCTACTCGTACGTTAAACCCACCACGGGTCGCCTTCTGCCGAAAGGTCGCGAGTCGACGGGCACATACATTACAGCCAAGTGCCGAGCTGTCCTTCCCGGCAATGCACATGGGGGATTCTGCTCTTACAAGCACCAGCGTTAATCTTGAAAATCTTTTGTGCACGGATCTTCTCGTTGGTCTTCGAGGATCGATGTGAGAGAGGAGCGATTAAAAGGTAAAAGCTGAAAGCGACTCTTATGCAAATGCGCGACGAAAAAGGCGAATCTAAAACTGCAGGCAGAAAAACAATGATTTTTTAAAAATAAATTCCGCGTACCGTGTTTAGTTATATAATTAAAAATATTAATTATATATCAATAAAAAAAAAACACGGAAAAAAAATATTAACACGGAATATCTGGAACATATAATTTGCAAATATTTTTATTTCAAAACAAAATATATAAACACGTTGCAGAAAATTTTTAAAAGTTTTTAATAAATGTTTACCTCGTCATATATCGTTTAACATCTTTATCGCGATCGTAAACAGGAAGCCTGCAATCTTCGGCGTTAGGGATCGAAAGGGGAGCAGTCATTACCATGACGTTGTAATCAAAGACGAAGACAGACTTTAATGCCAAAGCAAGGAAGAGAAGCTGAAAGATATTTACGACTCGGAAAGAGATATTGCGGTGAATATAAACGTATATAGGATGGGCTAGAGCAATCTCCTCTCATCCTCGATCTCGTCGAGACTGAGGGATTCATTAAGGTTGGATGGAGGTGTTAATATAGTGAACATTGCCGCTGGGAGTCCCGCGCGCCACTTTGCCTCTCGTAAGACAGGGATACGAGTCACCGAGAGAACGAAAAGGGGAGACGTACAGCGGATGGCAAGGGTGAGAATTTTGCCAGGAAGACGGGAGCGCGAAAGCGTAAACGTGGAACTGTCGACGGGGTGGGACAATCGCGGGACTCAAGCGTACTCGTGAAGCTAAATTACGCGGGTTTCGCCGCCAGGACGAAACTATTAGCTAGGATTTAGATTCGCGCGACTCGACAACGTCGCTATCTTGGCCGCGTATTTTGACGCCGTCGCCTGGTAATTTCTGGGGATGGAGAGAATAACGGTGAGATGTTATAGACTTCAAAATGAATCCCGACTCCCTATATCACAGTTAAATACGCATTATAATCTATATATAGAATATTTTACACTATTATTTTATGTTCATATTAAAGGAAATATATGAGATCGTTAAAGGAACATGAGACAATTTTTTATAGACAGAAATAAGAGGATGAATTGTTATTCTATATATTAAAAATCGCACTTTATTCAATTTTATCGAGTTTTAAACATTTCCGTAGGCAATATGAAAATCTAATTGAATTCACTTTTTTTTTCATAAAAAAGTGAAAAAGTTATAACTGCTCTATAATAGCCCACAATTTATTTACTTGGTGCGGAATTTGAAATTTACGTTTTTGAATCATTGGTATAAGTCTGGATTGAGTACTTTCGCCGAAGTAATTGCTAGTGTATTTCACGAACGAAACACATGCGCATACGCAAAATGCGAAATGGAGCAATCATTTTGAAAGCTTCAAACCTGCGATTGTATAGGTACGTAACTAGGTCGAGAAGTTGAGAAAACATTCATGTACGCTGCATCTATAAAATTTCTGCGTCATCGTGAAACACTCCTATCACCCAATTTATCTGTTCCTCGCGTGGAAATTAACAATCAAGCATTGAATGTGCTAGACGAAGAAGCGCTACAATTTGCTCTTATCTCCTGTAATCTCCCGTAAGTAATGTAATCTTTCGGAGTGCTATGAATATGCAGGTGAGGGCCCATGTGGTTTCCTATAGCATGCTATATAAGTTAATTTTCACCTCTACTTGATTTAACTTCACATTACAATAAAAATTTGATTCATGGTTGCTTTGCCAAGCTCCTCGCCTAATTTGTTCGTCTATTTCCAGATAAAATCGATAAAAAAGATAGTTGTTAATTTATGTCGATGAAACTTACATTGAGTTTTAGATTTTCTTTCGATATTATCTATCCTTTTAATTCAATTATTCTTTATCTAATTAATCTTATCAAATTAATATATTTTTAAAGAATTATTTATATTAATTGATTCTCGTTTCTTCAGGAAAAACTCGACGTTTGATGCAACCGCGAATGACGTTTAAATCCCATAGCAATTCGTTCACCGCAATGAAGCTACGTTTACGTCGTTTCGAGCTGCATGCGGATTCTTTTTAGACCGTATTAGTTACCAGCGCGATTCCACTTATGAGGTATTGAACGAACCGGTCCGTTAATGGCGCGCGATCAAAGAATATTGAATGTCGATTCGTCGAGAGCGGCTCACCAGGAGTGCTCTGGAAATTTCACGTTAGTTAGACGTAAACGAGCCATTTCCCTCATTTCTCTGATCCAATCTTACGCTATTATTCGATCCGTGAATGGAGTTGCTTGTGAAAGAAGAAGAGGGATATTCAACTGTTCACACGCTTGCAGAGTTTTTGATCAGATTCGTTAACGTTAAATATATCGCATACTCAAACGATGTTTGAAATATTGAATTTTTTCAATTAATCCTACTATATTATCAGATAAAGGCTTGTATGAAAGTTTTATATAAGGGCGAAATAAATATAAGAAGGTAAAAAAAATGTTTATCGCTATCGTTTAGAATTATGTTTGTTACAATCAGACTTTTCAATATCTTGATATTAGCGAGAAAAATAATTGAGCGTAATTACACGGGAAGAGGGAATTGGCACGTAATATTATTTTGCTACCGCACTGTGCATCTCGTCAAAGAGCAACTCAAGATCAACATCGTTCTCGAAGTCACGTGAGCAGTCCCCGTAATCAGTGGAAGACCTCGTCTCACGTCCGACGTCAATGTTTGTGAACATCAGACAAAGTCTTAACTGCGAGCAATTTCATCGAAATAGTTGGGCGATCCTAATTCTGTCAGATCAATTTAGCAGCGGATTCCTAACTTGTACGAGGAGCAAGACATGATAACTCGATTACCGATGTCCCTCATCTTATCCGTTACCTAAAAACTCGATACGTGATTCTAAATCGCATTGACGACGTCACACTATAACGATACACTTGATTTATATTTATTTAAATAAAACGTTTTCTTTTATATACAATATATAGAAGTGAAGTAAGTTCAGACATGCGAGATGGCGGGATTCTTCGCGTTACAATTTTAAAGTGACGCGCTCGGACTTTCCCGGCTTTATTCTAGAACCACGAGGTCACGAGGTAACGGCAAAATCCTGAAGAAAAACAACCCTCTCTCTCCAGCCTGAAACCGCACTCAAAAATCTCCCAAATCCTTAAGTCCTCCTAAGGAAACATCCGTGGCTTAGCGGGGATCTAGCGCCAACCTCGTTTACGCGACAAATTCTACGTTGGGGAAATGAGAAAAGAGAAAGACATGTTACTCAATCAAAATACTCTAAGAAAATGTAGGTCTTCCCTTATAAATCGCGAAAACTGTTTAGAATTAAAAGCATTAATAATGTTTACAACACGATTATATCAATAAAGTAACAAAAAATTACGAATTTTGTGCATTTGTTATAAAATATCGACAATAATATATTAGTCATATTTATGACAAGATAACATATGACAAGATAATATATGACAAGATAATTGTTTCAAAAAATTTTATTTAAAAAATTTAGTTTAATATGTATTTTAATTAACTTTTTTTTAGGACCAAGAATATCAGATTATGAAAATGATATTGAATTAAAAATTTATCTTTCAGAATACGCACATAATAAATATATGTAAATGAAAACAATTTAATTTTTAACATTTTTATTTTTGTTTTAGTCTATATTAATAATTAGAGCGATAAAGAAGAGAGAGGAATAACAATATATAACTTAATACCGCTATATAATGTTAGAAAATTAATTATATATATGTATACACACATAAACTATTCTTATTGATTATTATCGAAGATATCTTAACTAGTTTAATAATTGCGTAAGAACTGTCAGGTTTAACAGATAGTAAATGAACTGTATGCGATGCGCGATGGACGAGCGATGGATCAAGGAAGGAAGGAAAGTCGCCGAAAACGGATTACGTGTGACAAACACAGGGATAAGTCTTTAGACACGGAGCTAGGTATAAGGGCGTCGTGTGTCACCGACATGCAACAAGTTGCCTCCAATGGAGTCACCCCCGTGTCTCACCGCCCGCGAATAGCGAGCCACCCCGCATTAAATCATTTTTAAACGTCCTCACGATCGCCGTCGGACTTTTATTCGGGCCGTCGGGCCGATACAAACCGAAGTCTGACGCGCGATAAATTTCTTCCTCGTCGGATTTCTTTCCCAAGAAATAAAATCCAACTATCAATTCTGGCTCCGTATATATTGTTTCTTAAAATATTAATGTGAAACCTGTTAAATTCAATAACTCTAAAGTATTTAAAAAAAAATTACGTGTTAAAATGTACATTTCTGTCAGTAATATCGAAGTCAGTTATCTGCGTATTATCCACACATACGTTGTATATTATAAATATATAATATAGTTAAAACAAAGAAATTTTTGAAATAACAAATGAAGTTATTTTTGAGAATGTAAAAGAAAGAATAAAAGCGGTAATCTGCATGTTCTCCTTTAAAATTTAACATTTGAGGACAATTTAAATTAATTTATACCTGTCAGAAATTTATCTGAGACTGAAAATTTACCAAAAAATGACAAAAATTATAAATAATTAAAACACAGTTAGTCCAAAGAAAAATATAAAAACATTAGAATTCTCTCTCTACTTCATCTGTGCTAAGAGGAAACTTGTAATACTAAATTCAGATACACTTGAAGGAAAGAGCTCTTTGGAAGTTTATCGCATATCTGTAACATAGTCAGAAGTATGCAGAGAATTCCAGCGGGTCAGGTCGGCTCGGTCGTTAGAGGGCTGGCCTTCCCAGTTCACCCTGAGCATGTATCAAACTGAACGGTTCCGCATTTAATAACGGTCGGAGCTCGCTGTCAGGTCGGAGCCGCTGTTTAAAGCAACCGTTCGATTGATTGATTGATTGATCGATTACTTGGAGCGGCACCGTGTTACACACAAATACGCAAACACTCTTGCCTATATGTTCTACGCGTCGTTTAACTCTACGTTATGCACGTAAATTGTAGTACTATACTGACTTAGAACAAATGTAGCAAGTCTCACTTAACATATTCGAAACTAAAATTTCCATTGTATAAAAATTATTTTTTTTAAATATATTTTTGCAGAGAGATATTTAAATCTCCTCTTTTCTCATTGCCAGTCGAATGTTTTTTGTTGTAAACTGATAAATACAAACGCTTGTGTGACATTTTATTTTTGTATATAGAAAATTAAATTGTGAATATAAAAAATTGCAATCTTATTTATTAAGAAAGAAAGAGAAAGAGAGAAAATGATAAAAGACATGAGTTACATAGATGGCAATTATTTTTTTATTCGGTGTAATTTAAAAACTATTATTATCTGAATAAAATATTATTTTTTCAAAAGACAAGCAATTCTTATTTATGATAATAAATACCAGGAAAATATGAAATATTATGAGAGTTACGTTCCTTGCATCCGTAAAAATAAAGAGGTCGCCATTCAGGAACTTCGTAAAATTGTAAATCTGCGGAATTGTACAGTTGGTAAACTCCACCAAAGTTGAAAAGAACGTTCTAGAAAAAAGATGAACCAGCTGCTTGTTTTCTCGTTTTATTTTTTTTTAACAAAGTAAATTTCGCAAGATGTCCCGCTCGTTTCCTCTCGCTTTCCTTTGCACGATATTACACGAATAATTTGGAAATGGTATCACAAGCCGAGATCACGTCGTGCACTTAATGCGGTGCATAATGGAAGCGGAAGGGGATGGAAAGGGAGACGATACTCGATGTAATCCGCGATGCACACACGTGCATACAACGGGCGCGTTGCAACTGGGCTACGAGGTTACGCCGGCGACGCGTGCGGGCGTCCTTACGAGCGATAAATCAGCGACGTGCTCGTGAAATTGAGCACGCGTGCAATCCCCCGTGTAAACACGTTAGCAGTTCATAACGTCGCGAGATCCATGGAAGCGATCAAAGCTCGGCGCTTTCTCTCTCCCGTATGCGAAGGGCGCGCGGCGCGGAGTGTCGGATTACGTCTTCCTGATATTAACCCTGCATTGTAGGAGCCCGCACGAAATGCACCCTACTATGTTGTCCCCGTGCAAGAGATGTCGTTGATTAATAAAATATGAAACGATGGAAAGCTCTCTTTCCGTGAATTTTTAAGTCTTCTTTTGTTGTGTGAGTATAATCGTATTTATCGAGCGAAGAATACAAGTCTATACTCTGTTCAACAAGAAAATGATCTCGGTTTGCGCATAGCAGACAATATAACGCTGTACAACGCTGTGAAGATCTGCGCAAAACGGACGAGTTTTCGTCCGATCCGAGGTCATTCTCTCGTTGAATGGAGTATAAAAGATTTTGTCTTGCTTCAATGGAAATTAATGCAAAATTCAAAATAGCTCTCTTCTAAGTTATTTCTTATTGTTAATCGCTAATATCACTTATTTATTTGTTAAAATATAAAGTACTGAAGAAACAAATTAGATAAAGAAATGGATGTACTTTTTAGATATGTCGCTTACAATTAGAAATGATATTTTGTTCGAGAATTACCTCAGAAAATTTTTATCAATATATATAATATATATATTTTAATAATCTATGTATATATATATATATA
>NW_017305779.1:2220126-2231198 GCF_001594115.1 Trachymyrmex septentrionalis | reverse complement strand
AAAAAAATCTGTAAAACTGCAATCCGATCAAATAAGAGGAAAACGTGCCCTCAGGCTTCTACATTTTATGGTAAAGCAAAAAAATCGATTTTCATGAATATCTTTTAAATTATTGAATATATTTAAAAAAAGTTTCAAACAAAAATTGTAGATATGAATAAGGAGCATCTTATTTATTTTTTTCGTATAACAAATGGTTTTTGAAGAAAATCCCAAAAAGTAGAAAATAGAATAAAAATTGTTAGTAATCTTCTTAATTGACTTGAACATTTTTAAGAAAAGTTTAAAAAAAAAATATATATATATATATATATTCATTTTTAACTTTAACGGGTTATTTTGGGAAATTTTAAATATATTTCTAAAAAAATTTTAGAAATTGTTGATGTGTCCGGGAAGTACGTTTTCCTTTTATCAGACTGCAATTTTATACAGATTGTTTTTCTTGAATTGGAATCGTTTTGAGAGATATCGCAATAAAATTAAATAAAATTAAAAGTCAAAAATAAGAGCTACCCTAATGTATATTGATTACCGAAAAATTACTCCGAACAAAACTAATAATAGTTAGTATTATGTAAATTTAATAACGTATTAATGCAGAAAATACAGTGAGATGGAAAGAGAAAGAGAGAGAGAGAGAGAGAGAGAGAGAGAGAGAGAATGGTAGTGTCGCGTTAAAAAAAAATAGAATGACATTTTATTGTGTACATCTGCGTCTGCACTCGGACATGAACATAGCCATAACCTTTTTCACGAGGTTTACAACATAGGCGCTACTAGAATTTTTTTTTAGAAATCTTTATTAAAATCTGAAAAATCTTTTTTGAATTTCGATAATTTTATATTACAAAAATAAAATTATATATATAATAATTAATATAATAAAATTTAACAAGATAAAGAGAAAAATCATTGAAAAGTCGATTAAAATCATTGAAAAAGTTAAAAGAAATAAAAAAAATACCTTAATATTCATTTTTTAATTAATAAAAGTTTAAATTATAATCATTTATCTCTCATACTCTCTATCTTTGTACATAAACCGTTGCTATTCTTCTCTTCTTTTTTTTAAAGATTTAAAGGTCAACGAGAAACCCTTTGTATCGTATTACGACGCCCATGTAATCATATACATACCGTACTCGCGATTGCCTCGTAGATTTCTGGTACGCACGCATAAACGCGTCATTGCGCTGCCATGGACCGAGTCGACAGGGTGGTCAGACAGAGAGAGAGAGGAGGGGAGGCAGGGGGAAAGTGATGAGGAAGTGGACAGAGACGCGAGATTGGGTTGCGGGACGGGGTTGCTGTGGCGAGAGTGGCGGAGGCACATGGAGGGTTAATGCATCAACATCAAAGTGGCTTGCCGGTACAATTATTGCACTCAACGCACTGGTCGCTACCGCTCGACGTGCGGTGGTGCATACTCATATGGATCGCGGAGATAAAATGCACACACACTAAACGCCCACTACAGCGGCGTCATGAGAATACAGACCGTATGCACCTGGTCCAGCGAGAGACAGATATAGAGAAAAAGAGGAGTAAGTGAGTGAGTGAGTGAGTGAGAGAGTGAGTGAGTGTGTGTGTGTGTGCGCGTGCGCGCGCGCGCGCGCGCGCGCGTGTGTGTGTGTGTGAGAAAGAGAGAGAGACCCGTATATTACATTCTTCCACATTTAACTGGACGGACATTAATTTGAAAAAGTACGCGCCTGTCGCGCCGTACCGCGCCATGCCGTGCGCCGCGGTTTAGAATCTCATATTCGCGGATGCGGGCATGCGGACTTTACGCGAACGTTCAGCCGCAACTTATGCGCTTTTGACGCACGCGATTTTCCTCTTTCCCATGCCCGTTTTTCCATCCGTTTCTCTCCACTCGCTGTGACAGTATTGCGTCGCGTTGCGTTGCGTTTTTGTGTCATTTCACTGCACTCGAATGCGTTACCGAGGGATTTAAGATTTCCGCGCGCGTTGTTTCTCCGCGAGAATCCGCATTCGCGAGACTTAAGCCGAGCCACGGTATTAACGGTAAAACCACAGCAAATTCTGGCTGAAACTGTATGTGAGAGCAAACTTGTGCGATTACACGAGTATAAATATAAATATATATCTCGAAGATATTTTTAAATATTATTTGAAATAATTAATTACGCTTTAAGAACGCGCGAGCGAATTTACATTCAAGTACATTATCGCAGAAATTTAAGATTTTCACTTCATTCGCGCTTTCAAATTTAAGCGTTGGCGCGTTATGTGGTCAGAGAAATTATATTTAACATTTTACTCATAAATCCACATAAGCTAACGAATTATACAGGGTGTTCCGGAAATAATAATAACCGAAATAGAGATGAAAATTTTTCGTATAGACATATTCAACAAATTTTCAATCAATAAAATAAATACATTATTGAAATTTATTGTATTATTTTTAAATTATCTACCAAATCCAGATTGACATAGAAAAATCGATGAGTCGTCAGATTGGATGAATCAAGCAGATTGTAGCTAGTCAAATTCATGCGTACTTAATGAATATTTAACCACGATTTTTTCGAACAGAACGAAAAAATTTTGTTCTACATTTTAAACTTACTTTCATATGAGGAATCACCTCTTTCTCGGTTGTACCACGCTTTCTGGAATATCCTGTTCCAGAATATGCAAACGTTGCAAGTATAAATAAAAGAGGACCAAAGAATATTCTGCATATATCTAGCATATCCCAACTAGCTTATTTAATAAAAGTAAAATGTGTTGATATGGTTAGTTAATGTTTGCCTTAAAAAATGTGAACTACTTTTATTTTATAAATAATAATTTAATAATTTTGTACAGCCTCTATCCATCTGTATTTATTAATAATTTGATTATTGGTTTGTACTTCCATAGATACTAGAATTTTTAAGAATCGTCAATATTGCTAAAAATTGTTGATTATTATAGTATAAATAGCTGAAATATAAATTGTCAAATTAACTCGTATCACTGAACCACAATAACATCTAAGATAGAGCTAAAAAAATAAATAATGCATGGATTGATACGCATGTGTTAAGTTACAGACCTAAATGTGCGCGTTTGTTCCAAAATCTGAATTAAAGTAATCAAATGTATATTTGTTTTTTAATATACTTGTGATTAATTATTGCATAATTAGACTCGCACATTTAGATCTATAACATATGCATAATTTCGCATTTATTATCTAAGCTATTTATATTATTTTATACTGTAATAATCAGCTATTCTTGGTAATATTGACGATTTTCTAATACCTCTACGAAAGTGCAAATCAATAATTGAATTATCAATAAATATATGGATAAATTATACAAGATAAAATAAAATTATAGACTATCAAAATAAAATTAGTATGTTATAGATATATAAAAATAAGTATTATAACTATTACATTAGCATATTTCGCTTTTAAAGTTAGTTAGAATATGTTATATGTGGAATATCCTTCTTTCCACTTTCATTTAGACTTGTAACATTCGCATATTATAAAAGTCTCTGAAAATTATTTTTCTCTCTTGCATGTACAAGTTTATATAATATTTAATCCTGGAAACACAGAGGTCGCACATGCAGACATCAAATTCAATTAAAGAAATATTTGGAAAAAGAAAGTAATAGAAAATAAGATAATACATATATTTGTAAAATATTACGAATCTCTTTTTTTGTCATGTATTTTATAGGTACTAATTTATTACTATATATATCGTATATTTACAAAATATACGATATATAAATATCACATTTTTTTCATCATTTTATGAAACATGCGCATTCTGGAAAAAAACTTAAAAGTTTCATCTTTTTTTAGAAATGTCAATATACTAATTATTATTTTATTTCATTATTACTTATTCTTAGTCCTTCGATGTACTTTCTATTATTTATCTTAAGCTCTAATTTGATTAAATTATAATATAGTATTTTTAATTATTTAATTTCCAATTCTTGAAAATCTTAGTGTTCAATAATGTAAAGATTACAACTAGATTCGAAGACAATTCTTCTTCTTTCAAATACATATTCTATTTTTATTTATCGAGCTTTCTTAAATTATAAAAATTTCCTATCACCTTTTGATTTATTTTTACAATTTTATCCTATAAATTTCAAACAACTGATATTGTATAATCGTACTTTGACGTATATCATAACACCAAAATGTCATAAGTCATAAGTTTTACATCAAATACTGAGTTCTATTTTATAATCCTAGAGCGTATGTGTGTACATATCCTTGAATACACATAAATTAGCGTATAATTAAATACATTTCCAGGATTAAATATATCATTAATCTGTGTTAAACTCATTTATTTTAAAGTAATAGATCTATGAAATATTATATATAATATTTTTGATATATTATGGCTGGGTTTTTCCGCCTTTCGGTAAACTTCAGCTCACTGTCTTACTCTCTTACTTTTTTATCCAATAGGTACATTACATAGTTTATCCGAAGATGGAACAACCGGCCTTGTATGTGTAATGTTCTTATATAATGTCCTTCAATATATATTTAAATATATGTTTTATTTATTGTATACTTGACACAATTTTTTTCGTTAATCTATTCCTTCCAATTAAAATAAAAAGAATTTTGCACTCACCAATACGATGCGCAGCAGCGGAGCTGATATAACTAGATTGATCTGTAAAATACAAATTCAACGTAACAATTTAATTATAGCAACGTAATTATAGCAACGTATATAATTTAATTTTCTAAAAATATTTTATGCACGTATTAAATCTTTTATATGATCTTTCTTTAAATAAATCTAAAATAGTTCCTGCAGAAAAGAATATTTTTAAGTATAATTTTTAAAAAATTTAATCAATATGATAATCTAATTTCTATGATGATATTATAAATAGTTTATATTGGTCGTACAGTCTTGACCAAAAATATTAGACACCTACATTTTTTTTATTTATCTACATTTCGTTTACCTATATTATTTCCTATTAGTTATACATAAGTTTAGAAGATTGTTGAAACAAAGAATAATTCACAGCAAATGCCATAAATCACTATTTTTTAGCTAAATTTTTTGAGTTACATAATAAGATGTTTAATACTTTTGACCAAGACTTGTATTGCAATGAGAGATGCAAAATAGTGTAGATACGGAATATGCTACGTGACTATCACGGAAATAAACGTTTCACTTCGCAAATAACGAATAATAACCAAATGATAAATTACTCTTTGGTTGCTCCACCGTCGCATGATACGTTCTCGGGCTTCCTCCTCTGTCGTTTTTCCATTCTTTCTTCATGGCACTCACTCACGAAAACAACGGTTAATTACGATCGCGCGCGCTTTAATTATTAAAGTATGATAATCACTTTTCACGATATTATAATACAACTGTAAGGTCAAACTGTCGATTAATTAAGATGCGATTCGTCCGAAAATATATGATCGAAGTTCAGAACATTTCAGACGCATAAATCACCTGAAAAAGAAAATACGTATCTTTAATAATCTTTCTTTCCTATTTTAAATGAATAAGTTGTCCGAAATATAAATACTATTTACTTTGATAGTAACTATATATGAGTTTAGTATCTCACGGCACTTGTCATTGCTATGTTTCGGAAGGTATAATATACACGAAGCAGTTTATGCAGTTACCCGCAAGTTTATCGCGCTGTCATTAATAGTATTTAAAATGTTCTAGAACGGATATAAAGGTCTGTATTCTGTAACACTTAACAATAATGTTGGTATCGTTATATTGTCGTTGCATGGTTTTTTTACTAGGTATATTTGCGTGTTGCACAATATAACGACACCATAATTAAGAGTTACAGAATAGAGGTGAGAAGAGAGACTTAATCAATTGCGCGGGTTAATATTCGTTAATTATTGGCATAAAATAAGTTTATTATCTCATGATACTTGTCGCTATCGAGTCTGAAAATAATACACACGCAATGGCTCATATATAGTTGCACGCTCGATGAGAGTTTGTCATGAAAATGATAATATATGATTTTGTGTCCATACCTAGCGCGCGCAGCATACACATCAAAAACGAACATCAAAATCGCATATTTTATTGTTAATACATTAATACG
The DNA here is from genome assembly GCF_001594115.1 of Trachymyrmex septentrionalis. Taxonomy (NCBI): domain Eukaryota; kingdom Metazoa; phylum Arthropoda; class Insecta; order Hymenoptera; family Formicidae; genus Trachymyrmex; species Trachymyrmex septentrionalis. Next base: position 2,225,084 of record NW_017305779.1, on the reverse strand, counting down.
AAATATTTAACGCATTAGAAAACTATATATGTATAATATATTATATATTCTACTTCTCAGATCAATTTTGATAAATGAACTATTATCATATTATCATATTGTGCGATAAATTTAATACATTTGTTTTAATAATAAAATTAACTTTGTTTTTTTAGACAATGGCTATTATATATTCTGTATATCTTAAAAAAACAAAAACGTCGAGCAATAATGTGTGTCAGTGCAGAATTTGTGTTGTTATTGCTGAATATAGCGCTATAAAATAAAAACCGAATACTTATCCTTGTGTTAGTTAATTTTGAGACTGCATATTGAATCTAAATTAATTTATTTGAGAAATATAATTTATCTTTGTTTTACACAAGAACATTATTATGTAAATTAATCTATTATTATTTTTAAAAAATGTTTTCACTCCGCGGAGGATAAAATTGTATGATTTTAATAAATCAGAAAAATAAAATTAAATCGTTGCGAACATTGCGATAAATTTTTTATTTGGCTTATTAAAAGTATACAAAAGTATACTGTTTTATTCTTATTAAACATGCGATAAAATTTTTAAAATATGATATAATAAATAAATCTAAATTAAAATGAACTGTAGCTTTTAAATTTAGATTTAATTTTACGTTTAATAATTTTCTGTAATTGTAAAAAGACAATAATTAATCAATTATTTATATTTTTATAATAAAAATTAAATAATCTACAAAATGTTTGTTTATATAAATTAATCTTGAGCTGTGAAAATAAGTAACAGATTAGTTACGCGAATAAATGCAATTCATTTCGAAGATGCAATTTCTGTACTGTCAAGTTTTAAATACAGTTTAACTTGAAGATTATTTTCACATAAAGATTTACTATTTCAATTAATAAGTATTTTTAAAAATATACTTTTATGAGACATATATTACATAATCAAAAATTATATTTCAAAATCATCAATGCGTGAAAATTCACCTGTAAAATGTAATGCATTATTTAAATTAGTTTAATTTTTCCCGAATAATGATCTCAATTTTTATATTGGTTTATTTGAACTTACACATCATCTGTTTACGATTAAACGGAAATATTGTTTTTTCCCCTGTGAAGTACGATCCAATTAATCGCGAGATTTAAGCACGCAAGCGATCACCATGACGGACATGGTAAATCACAAAAGGCCGTCGGTTATTCGTGAATTTTAACTCGTTTTCATCAGCTATGTACGTTACATCAATGCTTTACCATTTCGCCTTTCTCTCGTTTTTCCTTTCATTTTTTACACGATATTCCTCGCTGTCGATCGTCGGAACTCGTCGGGACGTCAGGAGGACGCTCGTCATTCTCGAAAAGTAATTTGGAAAATGTTAAAGCGTGAAAATTGCATGTTTTACCACCCCCTCACGTTCTTCCCCTTTTCGACTTTGTGTTTCACGGGGGCGCATGTTTACCGCTTCGCGCGGACGCGTGTAACGTTTGCACGCGTATCCCCGCGTCGGACACGCGTGCTAAAAGTGCCGAGCGTGACACGGCTGCGGGATGAGCATGGGACGCGAGCGTACAGAAGTATGGACCGTGCGGTAGGATATGCGGTATGGACGCGCGAGGAGATAAAAGCGGATAACGTATATTCAGAGGGATCACACCGCGACGGCGGACACCGGCGCCGATGAATAATACCGGATGTATTCCTCGATATAGCGTCGCCATTTTCGATGCAGCGGCGGCTCGCCGTTGTGTGACGATTAGAATGGAAAAAGAGAGCCTAACGTAAAATACATCTAACTTTATAGAGTGTGAATAAATCTTTTTATAGAATCTTCTGCATTGTTGAGTAAATAGTTTGACTGCAGTACGATCTTTTCACTGCATTTTAATTTCAGTGTAATAATTTTTCGCAATAATTTATTTACTTCTCTTTAAGACGTTCATCAACATCAAAATTATTACTTGTATGCCTATCAATTTAATCTAATTTGTGACATTACTACCTCAGTTTCAGTTTAGGATTTCATTTCAAGACCGAAAATTATTTCGGTACGTAGTAACAGAACTAATTATGTACATAAATTCACATCGAAATATATATGTATAATTTAACTACTAAAATCCAGCTGAAACCAGAAGACTTTCTCGTTACTTAATTAGTTAATTAGTTGCATACTCATACATGCGGTCTAATGTTATTTATTGATGTTAATTCTTTGAGTTTCCACACAGTTTTATTTTCCAAAATGCATCTTAATTGCATCATTGATTCAATATCAATTTCTTCCAAATATATCCTATCTCAAATTTTAAGCCTAGTAAAATTTTAAGCGTAATAAGTTTTATGGTATAAGAATTATCATGTCTGTGATAATTTCGATAATGATAACTTCAAATATTTGATAAAACGCACGATGATGCGAGATGATGGTCGTTGTTTAATTTCTCAATTCGCAACTGGCAATTTCGCAAGTCCTCGCCGCCGAAGAGCATTCAGGTATCCGAGGGAAATGCTGGCTGCGTTCACGATCGGAAAAGCCTAGCCTCGCGCGTTATACGCGAGTAGGTTTCCACCAGCGGTCACAGAAACGGGCTCCGTCCCGCTCGTCTCGCTCGTTTAACCCAGGCAAGCGCTCGGTGTCCTCGCTAATAGGATTACTCGGATTCGCGAAGTTTCCTCCCGGAAACGGAATGACCGCGGTGGATGTAAACGCCGACGAAATTTGCGGTGGATTTCTGGTGCCGCGCCTGCTCATCGCTAAAGATACCTGATATTTCAATTCATAAAGGCGACACTGTATACTAGATGTCCGTTAAACGGATATAACAATTAATTCTATTTGTACACAAGATATCTAACAATTTTGCCAGCACACTCAAGCCTAATTTTGATGACAGATTTTCGTCGAGTGATTTTTAAAATGAATTTTTTTCAAATTGAAAGTCTGTAGTACAGATATTAAGATGCCGAGGTACATCAATGCCAAGAAAGGCGAGAATATTCACCAGGATACACGTAATATCATAATCTAAGTATGACATTGTCAGGAGTTGTTCAGAATTTTGTTGGAATTGTTACAGTCGACCTTCTTACGAAAAGTGAAGGTGGAATGTAATTCTGACTTCGACCTTCGCGGATTTCGGCGGCAGAATGCGAAGGAGCTGGTGCCAAAACTATCCGACATAGGTTCGTAACCGGTAACATTCGTCGGTACCCACTGTCTCTGTAATGTGACCACTTACGAACGTGCAGCCGGCAGCTATGCAGTTTAATACTTGCGAGTGTTTCTTGCAGCAGCGGCATACCACGCATACTGCGCTCCTTTCCCTCCCCAGCTTCTCTCTTTCTCTGTGGGGGTTATTCCATTTCGCTAGAATAAACCGACGAAGGGTGGAATTTTCTTGCGGTAACCGCGAATCGACTTACACGCTGTTAGAGTAAGAATATGGTTTAGCTGCGCATAAAAGAGAGAGAAACAATGTTTAATTCGCTTTCTTGCAAACGCGTCCTGATTCACCGGGATGCGTGGAATTATTGTGACTTTTGTGAGTCGGAAACTTCTGTGAAAAGGGAATGAATTTCAAGAGAATTTTCAGTAGAAGCACTTTAAAAATTTACTTCGTATCTTAAGCGTGCGTTACATAAATATATTCCTTATATTCGAGAGAAGAATATTGTACAGAACGTAAAAATTATTTAAATATTCAATGCGCGACCTTAATCTTCGTATTGGCTTAAATTTATCGCTTCTACCGACATAAATTTTCAAAAAAGTAAAGAAAAGAGAAAAAGGCAACAGAGGAGCGGCGATTGCGGCAAGGAGTGGTTTCTTTATGTGCGACACGGTCTAATTATTGGCGTGACCCGGTAGTGCATTCGATCGAACGTGGAAACGGTCGTCCAATGTGGACTGACAAAGATGACGTACAGATCTTGAAGCACAAGTACCCGCGAAAGAGAAGTCCGTGCAAACTCCTGCAGACAGTTCCACAAACTTCACCAGAACGTTACGTGCATGTGTATAACGGTGTAATCGTTCACCACAACGTATCCCGTAAAGTATAGTATTGTCCAAAAAAGATACTATCTTATTCTGTAGCATAATTCGTATAATTCGTGTACTGTGAATAATTAAGTACGTAATTTATATGGACTGTAATACAGTACAATTTACTCGTGTATTATCATGAATTTCATCAACAAATGTTTATTCGTTGTAAATTCATACGTATTATACGTCTTTCATAAATTTAGTACTAAACCCCATCTTATTCCAGATTTTTATTTTTAAATAATTTTTAAATATTTTCATTAAGAATTTAAAATTTCTAAATAATTAAATGATGTTTTTGAGGCAATATTTTCTCTTTCTTCAAAATGAGACAAAACATGATACGAAAATCATAGAAAACACTTCTGAACGTTATCGCTACGTTTATCTGCAATTTACGCTACCGTTGTCGTAACGTTGATGTTAAATCTGCTTTTACAGTGAATACGCTCCTTCGGCCACCATCATTGAACAGTGCTGTACGTACGGACGGTTTCAACTCGCTCGAGTGGCCGTTATATGGGGTTCTAAGCATTCTGATTCTGCTGACCGTTGCAATCCTCCGCCTCCATCCCTGTTACACCACCCGTTCTGCGCCCTGGTACGAGACCCATCCCTCGAAGCTACGTGGTTCGCTTTTAAACCACCCCATTCTCGCACTCGTTCATTCCGCGACTCTTCCTCGCGCTTACTCTCATTTAGCGATTTTCCAACCTTTTCTGTGCGGTTCGATCTCTCGCTTGCTTTCTTCATCAACCGCGCGCGGATCTCGTTAGCGGTGTCTTCGATTTTACTACGTATCCACCGCTTCAGCTATCCCTCCCGTAAGAAGAAACGTGTACAGAATGACCCTCTGCGAAGAGCTATGCTTTCGAATTGAAAAATCGGAACGTTAGCGAGCGCAGAAATTATCTGACAAATATAAGT
>NW_017305779.1:2217205-2220026 GCF_001594115.1 Trachymyrmex septentrionalis | reverse complement strand
CATAAGAATCTTTAAAAAATTATCGGAAATCTATCCCATAATTTTCTATAACTAATACATTATTAAGAAAATATGTTATTCTATTTATAACATCTGCCTTCAGATTACAAATAAACTACAATATATACATTAAAGTTTACTGTTGAAATATCTATAGTTAAAACATTTGTACCTATTTTTTTTCTTATTATGTTTTATTTATTAAGCATCTCTTATATTTGTTCTCTCGACAATAAACTCGTAGTTATTTGTTGCCTCGGGGAAACACAACCTAATAAAAAGTTAAATATCTAGTAATGAATTGCTGTTTAATTTTCCAGTATTGCCAAGAACGCGAATATCGCTTGTAGCTCGAATGCGATTCGAAGATTATAAGCGAAAAAGAATATAAGTTTTATATACATGTATAATATAAAACTTTGTTTATATAATATATATATATATATATATATATATATATATATTGTAATATATATAATAATATATAATACGTATATAATAAATAAATATATAAAGAGAGAGAGGGGAGGGGAGGGGGGAAGAGAGAAAGAGAGAGAAGAGCAGGATATTAATATTTGTAGAAAATAATATCGTTCACAAACTGCGAACAAACGATGCTTGGTAAACATGCCCGGAATTTTAAGCGAAAATCTTCTTGCTACCGCGGTTAAGGGAGAATGTAAATCCAGCGTAGCCGAGCTCGCGAATTATAATTTTCATTCCACGGCACGCGAGCAGGAATTTGTACGGGACGATAGTCAAACTTATGTAAGAATTGCATCGACCAATTACCCTCCCCCATTTCAACCTGTTTTTCCACCTACTTCCTCGCTCCGGCCGTCTTCGGGATAAATTTTTATGGCACTGAAAGTTTTCCTCGGCGATTCTCGATTAAAACGCTCCGCTAAACAATTTCGCCATTACTGAGATACGCCAATCGCCGAGTTAGTGAGAGAGAAACTGTAGGAAACTTTTTTAAAATGCCCAATACGTGACCGAATGAAAATCGGATGCGAAAGCTCCAAGATTTTAGATATTTTTATGCGTAATTACATTCGATATAAATATACATCTAAATGATTTTTTTATTTTCAAACTGAAAGTACGAATATATATAAGAGAAATAATAAAATTAGAAAATATATTTTAACCGTTTTAAATATCTTTAAACATATTTAAAGATATTTAAAAAATTGTTTTTTACAAAGCAGTTCCAATATTTCGTACTTTTTATACGACATGAATTAATTATTTTTTATACGATAAGAATTTTTCTATTTTTTCACATTTAGATGCGAAAAATAGAAAAATTATAATAAAAAGATATATACAATTTCTGGTTGAGTTTATAATATTTTTAAAGAGAGATTGTTATTTAATTTTAGGTTTTATTATTAAATATATAAAATGTGTGTGTTTATTTTTCTTTATTTTATTCCATGTTTTTACATTCATTTTGTTGGGAAAATGTAGAAATATAAAGTCTAATATATAAGGTAGCTTCTATTAAACTCGAAATAGAAAGTTTCAGAATGAAAAGCGAACTGTATTTCTTGTAAATTTCTTAGTATGAGACAAAATTATTTTCTTCTTTTTCGAATAAAAAAAATGCCTGTTATATGTCTATTATTTATATAAAGAAAAATTATATATATATAATAAAAAATAAGTATTTATATTTATTAATAAATATATTTTCTTTCTCTGTAATTTATCTTTCTACATAGTCAAAAACTTGGTATAAGTCTATAAATTTAAAATGGAATTTTTTGTATTCTCATTGTTGTTGCCAAAATGCAGATAGATCTTGCGAAAGAGTTGATCGTTTTAGTTTCGAGCAGTTACATTGACGGAAATGGCCAAAGAGGTTTGGCTCGTTGCGCGAAGGGAAAAGAAAAAAGAGCTACCGGGAAGAAATGAATAAAGAACGCAGAATGGGTACCAGAAGTCGGTGAAAACTCGTAGAACCGTCTCGGTGGAATTCGCCAAGTCATATATAGGGTGTTAAATATGTTGCCATATTCAACAGAGCGATTCTTTGGTTTATTTCAAGTAAAAAATCCATATAAACATGTGTCCTAAACGGCTTAGTTTCCGAAATACAGATGAATGTTCGCAAATGTTTGACGAAACGGTAAATTGCGTTGGAGATATCTTCCTGCATAAATACTATATGCCTTGCTTCACGTAAGTTACCATTCGCACAACCGTAAACGAAATGACAAAGTCAAAATCAAAGTCTCCTAGATCACCAGACTTAAATCCTTTGGATTATTTCCTTTGGGAGCATTTGAAATCATTGGTTTATGCCACCCCAATTGAGAATGATTTGAGGAATCGAATAGTTGCTTCATGCGAGGCAATACGTAACACACCTGATATCTTTGAGCATGTACGTCAGTCTTTGAGAAGAATGCTCGATGGATGTATCATGGCGCAAGGTAGTTATTTTCAACAATTCATCTAATTGTTTAATTTCATCAGAAGAACTGAAGCCTTTTTGTTTTTTTGTTTTTGACTAGTTTTTGACTAGTTCAAGCTGTATTTCTTTCGAATAAACAGATTATTACTACACGTTTAAATTTTTTTATTTCGGAAATTAAGTCGTTTAAAACACATGTTTATATGAACTTTTTTACTTGAAATAAACCAAAGAATCGCTCTGTTGAGTATGGCAACATATTTAACTAACACCCTGTATATAAGGTGCCACGAGTTCTCATGTAATGTTCGAATTCTTTTTCTAATATAGGTATTGAAATCTAAAAATCTCTACATATAAAAGTTTTACATTTTAAATTTTCGGAAAAAGTTGAATAAA
>NW_017305779.1:2208452-2217105 GCF_001594115.1 Trachymyrmex septentrionalis | reverse complement strand
GCATTATAAAAGGAATCAATATACTAAAAATAATAAAATTAATTTAAAAGAATCTTTAATGAGACTTGAACATATTGAAATGAATCATCTAGAAATGATGATAATAAGAAATATTTTTATATGATCTTAGATCGATGAAACATACACCTTATATAGATGGAATAAGCGAGAAAAATAGTTTGCTGTTGTTTCCAATATCACTGTTCTTGATGCATTGGCATTTCAGAATAGAGCTTATTTCGCTCAAAGCAATCTTATGAAAGGAAAATGAATAGATTTTATACGTATCGCGTAGCGTGTCGCTATAAACATCTTTGTTGACTTCAACACATTTCTTCATTTATACTTATAAAATCGCAAAACTTACAAATGTATTCAAGATCAATCAATACTCGTCTTTTAATATATCTTCTTAAATGTCTAAAGAGCTTTAAGATCGCCAAGAAAACGGAATGTGATTAAGTAATGTAATTAAAATTTACGTAATTATTAAAAATAAAATCAAAAGTTAAAGAAGATTTAAAAAGAAAATTAGAAACAACGAATAAAGCTTCACGCGACTATTTCAAGCATCTATTAGCTATAAATAAAAATTTGATAAAAATTAAAATCTTCCCAATAAATGCTGGCAGATTGTTGAGGCAGTTGAAGTTCTGCTCGAGATCGTCGATCTAATCTCGTACAGTTAGATTTTTGTCGCCTAACCGTCGATAGTAGCATAATCCCGGGAACAGCATGCAGTGAGAAAGCCCGCCATCCTACCGAAATCGAATTCCATCAAGTTTAAGAAGTATATCGGCGACGAAGAACCAAGTCAAAACTTTTACAAAGTCTCCCCTTGTCTCTCGCTTTCTCCATTTGAGTCCCGCAATTGTCGCGGAACTCATCCCACTCGTAAAGTTTCTCGGCCGCGACTTTACTGTCGCGCTGCAAAAATATCAGCGGGGATTAGTTAACACCATTGCAACAATTCCGACCGCAACAAGTAGTTAGCACGACGCGCTTTATCACGGAATTACATACGTAGCTCGGAAAATATTAGTTGAGTACATCTACGTGATGTTCTTTTATTATTGTCCTTCCGGTTAGAAGATAATTTTTACATTCAAAAAGTCTTTTGAATGTAAAAGAAATGGAAGTTACAAATATTTGAATATTTTATGTTTTCATATTTTGAAGATAATTTGCCTTTCATTCTTATATATCCAAAAGAATATAGAAAAAAATAGAAAGAAGAGAGAAATGTTAAAACTGTTTATACACACTTACAATTTTATTCTTAAATCCTGTTGCTTAATCGTTGTCTTTAAACAAATGCATATAAAATATTTTTCATAAGTATACTTTTCAAAGTTATGCAATCGATCTTATCTAAAAATTCAAGAAAAATTTTAAGATTATGATATTCAATAATGAACACAAATATGTTATCGTAATCAGTTTAACGAAGACATATATATTAATATATATTACGAAATAATATATATTACAAAAACTAGTAATCTCTTTTTCGACATTTATGACCATGTTATATGGTTAAGGATCTCAAAGAAATAGCTGAGCAGAGTCTTGAACAAATCGAAGTTCGTAGGTTGACGTACGAGAGAAGTGACCCCCGAAACTTTCGATCCTCTCACGGATTTTATCCTACAGAAATCTTTTATTCCTCACCTAGCGTCGCAAAAACTCTCGGCATAGAAGATGTCAAGTGCAGTGGTGGTTCTAGCTGCAATGCATGTGCGGAAGAAAGAAGAAAAGTTGAAAAAAGAAAGGAAAGGAGGAGAACGATAAAGATAACGAAAGTTTTCTTAAGCGGGTAGCGGTTTGCGGTAAAAAGCTGTATTGTAAAATTGAAAGTAAGCAACGTAAAAACTTTTCCGCGGACGGCAAATCTCAAATTCAGCCACACGAAAAGTATTTTTACGCAACAATAAATAAAGATTAGCATTCGACAAAAAACAAAGAATAATTTTCGCTTAGTTGATAGGTGTGGAAAATAATATACCAGCAAATGATTTTCATAGGATTCATACAATATGATGGAATCGCAGAGTGTTTTCGTACTCTATTTACGTTCCAATATTTTTCTATATATTTTACTCGTACGAGGATTACCCGAAATGTTTTATTGCTACGGCCTGAAAGCAAACCGATGTTTTTCATTTCGCAGTATCGAGCAATTTATTATCATTTGTTATTTTTCTGTGTGATATACAGTTATACGCTTTCGTAAGCAATAAAAGTTTTCTTGATAATCATAGTCGTGCCCACATTTTTCTTTGCAATAAATTTAATCTTAAACGAGAACAAAGTTTCTTTCTTCCTTATATAATCTATACAGTAATCTCTGCAATATTGCACAAATTTGCAAGAAATTTATTTACCTTCACCACATCAAGCGTTTGCATTATTACTTTGACAAGATTATTCAAGCTAATAAATCGATCTTTCTCTACGTGTTTACGTGGAAGCTTCTCACGTTCTACATCCACATGCGGGGTTGAATGTACGCGATTGTTACGTAGCCGCGGGAATGCGAGAATTTGTAATGCACGGTTAACATGCTGCTGACACGTATCCATCGACATCGTCAACCAGCTAGTCCCGTGGGACGAGCTCGTGTAAAGTCTCCGGTGAATCTCGCCTACGTGCTTCCCCATGGTTGTCTAAGCATTCCTCTCCCTCAAGCAATCGTCGTTACATAAGCAATACACACACGTTCATCATCAGCACGCATACGATTGAAAACGCATTGAACGCAAAGGGAGCGTACTTGAGATAGTGTCGAAATTCCATCTTCCCTATTATCTGCAACAGCACTCGGTGTAAACTCTCTAGCCTTCTTGCGATAGCCTCGAGGCGACTGCTACTTCGGCACTACTTCGCTACCTAGAAAAATGTCAATTTTCGAACGTGACAGTTTTCCGATTTACTAGTAGGGTGAGCCGGCGCGCTAAACGGTTTCCGTGAGGCGGAAATCGAGTGCTCACGCGACACCTCGTTCCGTCTCGCGGATGGACGAACTGGACGATCTCAGTGTGAACTGTCGCGAAGGGGACAGTTGGTCTTGCCTCTTTGAAGATGAAAGATCGCGCCCATTTATGGTACAGTAAAAGATAAGATCTCGACATCGTCCTTTCTCCGAACAATGAAGTAAGTTTCTAGCAGAGAGACACTCAATTTACTTTATAGTAACTGTTATAACATACATAAATATACTGTAATAGCATTGTGGTATATATTGTTAGAAACAGTATTGTAAGATGTGATATATAAGTTATAATTACATAATTTTGTTTACACTGCCTTGTTTACTTCGACAAATAATTATTTCTTTCAGATTATATTCCTAATATACAACATACGCGTGTTTAGTAATATTATATTGGAAAAAATGTAAAGATTTGATTTTCTAAATTTGTTTTCCTCGGAATGTGTGTACTGTTTTTTTTTCTTAAAATTAAACTTTTTAAAATTTTTACTCAAAATAAAGCTTGCACAGCACTCATTTTGAAGAGGAAGAGATATAAGTGTGCGTATAAACGAAAGGGTGTACTTAAACGTTGAGTGCTTGAGTGCCTTGGATACACGTTCACTTAATTACACTACTATTCCTTAATATCGCTCTGTAAACTCTAATTTTCGTGCACACCGCAACTCAACAAAAATGTAAATCTGTTTTTATCAGTGTACGCTATTGTTTCGTTGAAAAAAAACCTACTTAATATTATTCTTAAATTATTTAACAGATTTAACAGATCTGAAGAAATGTACTCATCGTTCGATCGATTATATAATAATAGATATTTTAATTTTAAATTTTATTAGTTTTGTCTTCATGAATGTCTAACAAAAAATTATGTAAAATTCTAAAAACTAATATTTTTGCCTCAAACTTAATGCATTTATAATTGTGCAAAATTTATGTAATTAATTATTGATCATATAGTCGTATTTGCATTATATTGTGACCAGATATTTATTTATTTCCTGCGGCGCGACAGGATGAGACGTGATTTTATTTCGCTTATGTTACGCGACGTGTACTTCCTATCGGATAAGTTCTCGCAATCTTTAAGCGGCGGACACGGAATCACTTTTTCACACTTATTGCCTTATCGAACTTTGAATGTCCTTGGCTGAGGAATGCAAATCAGCAGGGCTTAACTTAGATGAACCCTGTCGTCCAAGGAAAAGAGGTATAAAGAGAGGGAATGAGGACGCGAGATAGAGTGCAGACCGTGGGAGAGAGTCAGAAGTTTCGGATTACCAAGTGCAACGCCTCCTCCTTAGAATCCAAATGTCGTAGACGGGTTAGTTTGACTTTCAATGGATTGCCAATCGGTGCAAATGCGTCGCACCGTTGGAATACGATGGCACGTGCGCGTCTCGATATCGAGGTACAAAATATGGGACCTGCTAGCTGCCATCTAATTGGATCCATTTTCTAACAAATTATAAGCATCGTTCATTAAGATAACTCGCTTACGTAATTGTTAATGCTGGACAGCGCCGAAGTGTCCCACATTCTTAAACTGTTTCGTCGATGTATAAATCTATAAAGCTTGATGTTGGTTGCAAAGTATATTAATGGAAATCGATTTTATTTCTATATTTTTTAATTTTTATAAGGTGTTGTCAGTTATTATTTTAGTCAAATTAATCATAAATTTCGCATTTTCATCAATTTGATCTTTCAGTAATTTTAATTTTTAAAAAAGAAGAATTGCACTTCGAGCCAAAAACGTAAGTTAATGTTCAAAATTAAGAAAGGTCGCCATTAAACTTCGCTTATGCTATTATTAAGGAACAAAAGGACACGCAAGAAACCATGTATTCAGACTACGTACGAAGCATCCACCGCGATGCATGTCCGTCCATCCTGCGGGATATTTCAGTATGATTTTCTCAGTCGGGATACGAAGAAGAGTTTGAAGGTTCCTCTCGGTTTTCCCGGCTCCGACAGGCTACGTCCTGCATCACAATACTTCTCCAATTTCCTGAGCAGAAGTTACGGGACACGTTCCATCATGACGTCACGAGAACAAAGCTCTTTCTCTCCCGCCACCGTCTTGCTCGCTTTTCGCTCCCGCAAGCCCCCAAGACCGTTCTCCTTGTATAGCTGGTTGCTCCTTACACCCAGCAGACGATGGTAGTGGGGATAAATAACCATTCGGGGTAAACTAAGTTTGCGCACGCCGCGCCGCGCCGCGACGAGAGGACGTCAAAGATCGCAAACGGCGACGGCGACTTTTCGTTCGACGTCTATTCGATCGTTAGCTATGGAAACTCGATTCGTCTTGCTTTCAGTACGTCTACCAAGTTTCTACCACGGTAGATTCGGATATGCAAAAATAATGGTCAAGTCTGCGGCTTATTATATTTTCGTTACGGCGCGAGAAACTTGCCGCGTTATCGAAAGGAGGAAAGAAACTTTACGTGATTGCGCGCTCATTGATAGGCGAAAAAGGAACTCTCGTGTCTGCATTTCGAAACGCGACTTGCACTGAGAGAAATGAGTGAATGAATTTGTTATTAGAACATAAAGCGATAACAAATGTGATTATTCGGAAAACGAATCGATCAGTTATTATTGCGAATCATTTCTCATTATTCGTCAGCATTAACAAATAATACACGGTTTATATGTACGATAAAAATCACATTTGCTAAATCGTTGTTTGTATCTTTTGCAAATAGTCAGTATCGCTAGCAAATAACAATCTATCCAGCAGACATAATTGCTTTTATTAATAATTGGTTGGAATAGCGGACTAGCTTCAGCTATTCTCCATGATAGAAAATTGAGTAACAAATTAAAAGTAATAAATCATATACATACTATTCGTTTTCGTTCGGTACCGACATTTGTTGTCACTATATCTACAAATTATTTGTTACAGGTATCTACTGATAACTTATTAAATTAACAAAATCTTTTTTTTCAATGTATCTAATAATTTTGTTAGTGATTAGTGCGGAAATTCATAAATTTTAATTTTTTCATAGATGGAACTTTAACATTGTAAGAGTCATAACTCGAACATGCAGGTCTTACTGTGATGATCTTGGGACATTTTTCTAATTTTTAAACAGGGTAATGATTTAGAGTAATTTTATGTTTCACAATCTTATTTTTTATATTTTTTTTTCTATTCATATAGGCCAATTATCATATTTATGCTAAGCTCAAGTATTGCAATTTTTTATATGGCTAAAAATTTAAACAGTTTAAGTTTTTTGTTATTTAATAACAAAAAACTTTGATAGATCCCAACAAATATTCCTTTAGCATTACAAAAATATATGTTTCTGTTATGAATTAATCAGAGATATTAAAAAAATAGAATAAAAAGTTAAAAGTGATTGGGACGACTATTTTTTTTAAATATCGCTAAATTGAATTCAAAAGACTTATTTACGTCATGTGATAACATTCTAAAAACATAATGTTCCTTCATATCGCATGTTGTAATCTAATCTAACACTTAATGTATCTTGTATTTGAAAATTCTAGAAATTATTGTAAAAATGCGATAAAAGAGTATTCGTAACGATAGCTAATTTAATTGTAACTCCTTTGCAAGATACCACCAAGTTCCTTAACGAAAATCCACTTATAAGCAGTAAAAGTGCAATCAGCCCGATCGCTAATGCGCCCTCACAGGCGATGCGCGGCAATTACGTGTCGTCTAAATGGAATTTGCAATTATCCACCTCAGGCAGGATCCTGTCTGGTATCAAGGTTCCTGATACCAGACAGGACGACCCTTTGGTTTGCTCGGTCCAACCTAGGAAAACCGTTCGTAAGATGCTTGTGGTTACGTCGCTGATAAAGGAATGGACGGATGAGGTAGGGATCGAAAGTCTTGCGGTTGAGGGATGTTACCGAAGCAAGTTCTTAAAAGCAGTCGCCGTATCGTTGTCATGAAAATATCAACCTTTTGATGTATTGTACATACATAGTAAGATTTATTTATTTTAACGTCTTAAGTCTAATAAAATCTTATTAATAATATTTTGTCGCGTATTCGCGTGATAATATCTCGCTGTTATCTTCAAATATAATCCCGTGATAGAAGAGCATCATAAAAGGATTAAGACCACTAGAGGCGGCTTCGTCATCGCTTAATGAAGTTACATGGCGTCTTTGTCGACGGCGTCGCACGGCGAATGTGGCTGCACGCATTTGCCAGCAGCTCACAAATTTATTAATATTAGAATGCAACTTGCAACGAAGGGACGCGTTGTATCGCATGTACCGTTTCGTAATAAGGACGGGACTCTCGCTTGAAGTGAGAAGAGCGACGGAGGGAGAACGTCGGCGGCGATGAGAGGGAGGCTAACTGCCGGGCGTGGACTATGCGCGCCACGTGTAATTAGCAATGTTCCGGGGTGTAGGGACTCGACTTTAATGGAGCGCGTCGCATTAACCCCGGCATTTGCACGTCAGGCATGAAGATCGAGTGCAGTCGCGCGGGCATGCCTCTCTTTCTTCGACTGGCAACGAATGAATCCGGGAGTCTCTCGGCCATTGTACGAGAAGTCATTCACGAGATCCATCTCGTCGTTGAACAAGACTAAGGAGTTTATCTTTAACAAAAAAAATGTCGAGAGAAACCTTCTTAAATTAACGCATGAGACGCCATGATAATCATCGTTGAAAAAAATACCAACTCCTTAATAATTTTTGTAACACCTTAAACGTGTTCGGATTTATAGTTTAGATAAATGAGCGAAAAAGATCATATTTGGTCAAAGTGAAACTTGGTGCTTAATTTTTAATATTTTTGTCTAAATTTTACAATCTCCAATTTAAGCAAAATTATGTATGAATTTTAATGCTGTTAAATAATTGACGCGCAGTTTGTTTGAACTAGTACTTGTAAAATTTACACAGAAAAATTATTATTAGAGCTCACTTTGACCGAATATGATTTTCTTCGTTCATTTGTGTTGAACACTTCTTGATCAATTTTCGCTAATATTATTTATATTTATAATAGAATATTTAGTATTTGTTATAAAATTTCAATAATGCAAATGTTTAAATCATTTTGTGAAGAAAGTAGCGACAAGAATATCCCTTACCAGAAATCTAATACTGGCCAATTCAATACTAGCCAATTTATTATTAAAAGACAGTCATTAATTACTTATTTGGAGTATTAAAAGTACTGAACAATAGTGCTTTTAATACTTAAAATAAGTAATTAATTACTGTCTTTCACTATTGGCCAGTATTTGAGTTCTGCAAGGGATGTATCAAAATGAATGTAAAATTTATAAAGATCGTGAGTAAAGATGCGGTAATAATCTCGGAATTGTGCCGAGTACAAACAGAATGCAAAAGAAAAAATAGAGATAGAAAGAAGCGACAGACGCGGGCACGTTACAGACAGTGCTTTCGGTTGCAGCGCTACGCTGCGAAGTTATATGGTGTAAGAGCCGAGTTATATTACCTGACCTGAGGGGTCTAACGCATTCAATTTGCGCAGGTGTTTCTCGCTACTTTCTCAATATTCGACGGCGTAGTGGGGCACGGCGCCATCATTTCTCCGTGGCAGTAAACTCGGTTTTATTATTGATAGTCCAGCACTCGAGACACCATTTCTCCTTCCTCTAAGAAACTCGCACAACGAGCGATCTGAAC
>NW_017305779.1:2204457-2208352 GCF_001594115.1 Trachymyrmex septentrionalis | reverse complement strand
ATAGTCCAGCACTCGAGACACCATTTCTCCTTCCTCTAAGAAACTCGCTCGCACAACGAGCGATCTGAATCCAATGACCTGTTTGCGCGTAAGACAGCACTGATACGTATTTGAAACGTATACCGGATGTTTCTATTCTTTCTTACTTGAATTATCGGCAAAACAAATGTCATTATTTCTCTCGTGTACTTATTTAAATTTCAAGATGTCATTTTGTTTATTTGTCATAAAATTCGCAGGTAAAATTTGAAGGTAAAAATTGTATAGAGATGAAAGAAGCAGCATTGCCATCATTGGTACATTATATATTTAAAAAATTCTCGAGAAATGAAAAACAATCTCGCACATGAAATATTGTTTGTGTACTTTCTATATCTCTCGTTTACATTTTTATACAATCTTAACACAATCGTATGTGATCTACAATTGTGATTTTATTTCTCCGTCGCGAGAAGCACTTCTCAGAATGGTTAACAAAGGACGAAACAAAACACGAAACGCAATCCTTATAAAGGCAATTAAAAAATATTACAAGAGACCCTTGCCTAGAATTCGCAATGCCTCGCGATTCTCCAACCGGTTCTGCGCAAAATAAATATGCTAATTTCGGTCATAAAATTTCCGACAGCGAAATTCCGCTGAATTCATTTGCAGACTTTTCCGCGGAGAGTGTACGTTTCTGTACTTCCTCCCTCTCGCATAGAGCTGCGTCGCGAAGTGTGATATATTAGGGTGCTTTTGTACAAAGAGCGAATTACGTTCGCACTTATACGACATTCCGTAGATGTTCCAGACTGATCATAATCTTCACGATTGTAGCGAACTAGCATTTAAACAAAAATGTATCCCTTGCTAACAAATTGTATTGCTTCAGTGAAAATTGCGAAATTACATGGGTTAGAAGAAAAACTAATTAGAAAATGCATTAATATATTAGAAAATTTGATTAAAAATAAATTTTAATGAATGTAGGTTTATACTTGTATTTAAGAAATAGGAAATGCAATATCATGCACAAATATTTTTGATTCGTTTTTAAGGCTGTATCAAGTGTATACTCTCTGCAAAAAGTTACTGGAATTAGAAATTTATATTTTTTGCGAATGAAAATGAATGTTATATACATATGAAACATATAAAACAGTTTAATAAAATAAATATTTATATTCAACAATTTTATAATTTAAATTTGCTCTTAATTAATTTTTAAAAACATCTATTTCTTATAAAAATAATTTTTAACTTAGGTTCTAAATAGCAACCAAACTTTCAGTATTACCTTTAATACAATAGAGAAAAATTTGTTATTTCTTTATAATTTTTTGTTTTGTTAAAAAATACATCGTTATTCGAAAGAATAAGAATAGCATATCAGAATCTTAAGTTCTCTTCGTTCATAGACGGTTAAATATAAAATTCCTTAAGCTACTCTGTATTCGATTGCCATGCAATCGTGTATCTCGCTTACCGTAAATACGCATAGAAATTGTAGAAAGCGATTAAGTAGCATTCGGGCGACCGAGTTAGCTAACTCCATTAGCATTCAAAGGACATGCTTTGTAACATCTCCTAATTTAATAGCGCAGTTTAGCTAAAAGCTACGACATTTCGATTGCCGCGATAGTTATGATAATAGCATGAAAAGGAATTCCAATGTGCACACTCATGTGCAAGTGTCGAATGTATGATTGGTATTCAGTATCGATAAGCAGGTGTGGTATATCGTGTCGCGATACCAATTGCGATTCATGTTGGCACAGGTGCAATAATAGGACAAACTATATGATCAATAATCGCGTATTAAAATCTGAATATTATACGTATACAAATTTTAATAATATCATGTAACAATACAAAGAATTAACGTGTTAATTCATCGTATATATCATCTTTGTATTAACAATTTTGTATTAATTTAAAAGTAATGTTATATCAGTTATTAAATATCTAAACTATTGCAGAACGTTAAAACATCCTATTCTTCAAATGTCCCGTATTTTCGTCTCGAAAGAAGTAAGATAATACATTTTGAATTTTCCACTTCCCTGCACCTCGTTCCTACTTGCGCATCTTCGGAGAGATAAGCCCAGGGAAAAAAGTCACGTTCGCGCGGTTTATCCGATTTCTCCCTTTATACCGCTGGCTTGTCACCGCCGATTCTTTGACAAAGAGAAGCGAGCGAGAGAAGGGCACGAAAGGCAAAAAACTATCTTCAACACTTTCCGGATACTACCAACACTTTCGGAACGCGTTAAACGCTTCCGGTCGCTTCCTGCGATCGACGAAGGCTCGCCGAGCTCGGCAGATATTTTAATGGAAGTTCGAACTCGACTTAAGATATTTTGCCCGAGCGGTGCGAGGCTGCCGAAGTGTTTATAATGAGATGTTAATGGAGTAGCCGAGGAAAAAAGTCTGTCACTCGTCACATCACGGTATCGACAGGTCTCTCCCTGCTCGGGATCTCTTCGGACTTCCCTCTTCGCGTCCGCCCTCTCGCCTCATGGGTTCGACTTCTTCTTTACGCTGTGGAACGGCAAGCATTTTCATCCCTCCGCGTGTCCTTCGATCGGGTAGGGCGAAAGGGGAAGCCTATAATCCATTTTGTCTACCGCAGACTTCACAAATGAACTTTGCTTAAAAACCCTTTCTAGTAGGACCGGCTAACCGGGTCGATCGACAAGTAATCTTACATCAGAGACGAAATCCTGCCGACGAACTTATACAGGGAGGACGGAAAGAGGAGTGTCATGTGGATTAATATTTTTTGATCTTAATAAGGATAGATGACAACCGCTAAGAGTACAAAGTCCCTCGTCATTTTTCACCAATTATCAGCTCTGTTCGTCGCGGCTACGCCACAGGACGTTTTATACCTAACGATAATGATCTACGATAAGGCGACACGGGGTAACGAGCAAGTTGCCAGTGTTCATTAATTCCGCGATTAAGCCTTTCGGGTCGGAGTTACATCTAGCTTCTGAAAGAAGTCGTTTATCAAGTTTATTTTAGCCAAGCACTACAGACTGCTTTTAGAGCAAATAGATGTGTAGTTTAAGGTCATTTAAAATTGGAATCTGTTAAATTAGATCTTCTACGAGTGTTAGTCACAAAATCGATATCGTTTTATTTCAGGCTCAAAATAGACGTGAGCTATCGCATTGATTTTAAGCACAAGTCTTAACTACGGTGCGTTCTATAAATAAAGCGGTGGAAAGGAAGCTCGATATGAATCGTTTTACGTTGATATTGTCCGAGGTCAAGGCGGATCTTGTAAGATGTTATTATATTTGTTGTCGGGACAAAGTTTTGGATACTTTGAATTTTCACGATGGCTGCATCACCGAGACGTGAGAAATAACACAAATGGGATGCGGGGAAATATATTTGATGTGGACGGCACGATACAAGTTTTGGTAGTTGTGAGTATCTTCAACGAATATTTGATAACCCCAGGGATGTGCTGTCTAACTTATAACTACAAAATAATACCAACAAGGGACACGACGGAAGCACGCTATCATTTTAGGTTTTGCACAACTTTCTGTTTAGTATGAACGTTTTTATCAATGTTGCGCAAGGACCGATTGCTCGAAAATAGAAATGGAAGTGCAACATTTCAGTATCGCGATAAAATTCTGATATACTCAAAAAAGATGCACTCAAAAGAGTAATCTTGCAGTTATAGCGAAAATTATCTAAGTACAAAAAAGATAGCTGGAAAAGATAAATTTCTAGTAAGTACTGCGCACGCGTATTGTATCTAATCATATAGATAACAGAGATAGAATTTATATTTGTGTTATAAATTCTATGCGTATGAGATACAAAAAAACAGTTATAATTCTAGCTGAAGCAGCAAAATATTGTTTTGCGTGTATGGAACGTATAATATAAG
>NW_017305779.1:2191866-2204357 GCF_001594115.1 Trachymyrmex septentrionalis | reverse complement strand
AAAAGATAGCTGGAATAGATAAATTTCTAGTAAGTACTGCGCACGTATTGTATCTAATCATATAGATAACAGAGATAGAATTTATATTTGTGTTATAAATTCTATGCGTATGAGATACAAAAAAACAGTTATAATTCTAGCTGAAGCAGCAAAATATTGTTTTGCGTGTATGGAACGTGTAATATAAGATAATATATAATAAAACACGGATATTTGGTTTTTTAAAGTTGGAATTTAAAACTAAAAATGTCCTAAATAATAAATGATAAATACGTTCGCGCTAAAAGACGTCATTTAATTTTATGCGCGACCTCGCATGAGCGTGAGGGATCGATACCTATCCTTAAATACAGATACATTTTATGGCTTCGCGATGTGGGGCTGTAAAATGTTTCTTCTATTAATTCGAATAAAAACGTTTTCACTGAATAACACTTTGTTGATAACATGTAAAATATCGAATTGGATTATTGATCGAGTAATCCTCATCGAATTGAGATAACGAAAAAAGAGAACAAAATTAAATAACGATAGCCACTGTTACAATTACTGACGCGTATCAGCCTACGTCATCCTGTATCTTGATCTGACCTTTCCGAGGCTTGCATTCCGTGATGCAACTCCTTGGCTATATGTAGTTTGTTAAAATAAAATTCTAAATGAATTCCTCTTCTTGTCGGATATCTTTTTACAATAGAAAGAAAATGTCTCCGAGTGCGTTGGTGACGATACGAGAAAAGGACGTCTCGTCGATTCGGCGCGAAGTCGTTTCTTCCTGACGAACTCGTAAAAGCGAGACTGAGGACCGTAAACTCGCCCCGGGGAAGGTCGGACAGAGTTACTGAATATTCACGAATTTGCCGACCTACACGCCGTGCTACACCGAGGATAGTTCCCGCGTGTGCGCGCGTGTCTTACATATTCCGTATCCTGCACATAGGTGGCCTCTCTCGACGCTTCTGTTGCGAGTGGAACTGAACTTTGCAGAGAGCGTTAGAGCTCTCGGGGATACCAAGTCTAAGAGAAATAGCTAGTTTCGAATTTAATCGTTTTCCTCATTCATATATTAGCTTGGTTTCATGCCGTCTTAGTGAACTCCTGATCGTGTTACGGAAGATTGGCGGATTAATGTCCTGCCATTCGGTTGCAATGCTAAGGAGTTTCTGAGTAATATGTATATATATCGCGACGATATTGATACGCGACGGATGAAAATAAGCATCTAAATAATTATTATTCCGAAAAATACTAAAATTTCCATAAGTTTATATTCAGAAGTTGAGAGAGAGAGAGAGAGAGGCTGTTTTATTTTTGGAGAAAGTGCAAATCAATATTCTGAAATTCAATCATTTTTGTATAATTTATTTAACAAAAATGAATAAATGAGATAAAATATTTTTAATTTGAAAATCGAGAAAAGCAGATATATTTTTAAAAAATCGCTGTTACATTCAAGATTAAAGAAAGAATTCATTAGAGGGATGAAAAAAATTCCTGGAATTAAAAAAATTTATAATTCTTCAAGATTCAACGCTTTTGGAGAAAAGATATCAAGCAAATATTTTTTTCTCAAAAAAAAAAAAAAACGGAATTAGGAAATAATATGGATATAAAGAAATTATGTAATATGTAATAAAATTTAGATAATTAGAATTTCTCGGAAGCGCGATTTGCATATATCGTTCGTCATTCATGCGCATCAAGATGGCACGTCCGACATTTATTCCGACTGAACTGTTTTTCATCTTCTCTTAGACTCGAACTGGTATCTATCTCGCATCCATTATCATTTCCGTCTAGGCCCGCTAATTAATCACAGAAAGGAAATAAGATTTATCAACAGTCGTAGTGGAAAAATAATTATCTCGCTCACATTATCTCACACGCCAGCTTTATCACAAACCACCCTTTGCTTATCATATTATCTTTGCACGTAACATCCCTGCGTAAGCTCTGTTTATCGGCATTCTTCTCTTTTAGTCCCTTTTAAAACATGTCTTATATTTCCAATTATTTCCAATTATAAAAAGATAAAATCAGTAAAATATAGAATTATATGTATAAAAGATTTAATCGTCTAATTCTTGATTTTTAATAAATTAAACTAGACCGTTTATACAAATAAATAAATCTTAAGTAAAAAAAAGTGCCAATATGTGATCAAATCTAATATCTATCGACTAAATCTTAATACTTAATGATATTTCTATATTATAAATATATCTATATTTAAATATATTTTTCAAATTATAATAAGTTCTTTTCAATGTTTTAAGATGTTTGTTAGAATCATTATTATTAATTGACGATCAATATTGAATTTATAATATTACTATTTCCAGCTTTAATTTAGGATTACGTTTTTTCAACATCGATTGTGTTTAGCGTGCAATTTGATGTAAAAAATATATTAAAATATTCATATAGAAATATTATTAAGCACCAAGATGCTATTTTTAAATTTAACTTTGAAGCGCCGCATATTGTCGCTTTTTTAATTAATTGATTCTTGATTGATTTTTATTTTATTTTTCTATAAGAACATCTTTCGCAAAGTGGAATATATACCATTGACAAACAGCAAAATTGACATTATATGTTTATTGATGATTCGCAGGAGTGGCAATAAATTATCACTCTGTTTTATTAGTCGCGAATGAGGTCAGGCGAGTTGCAGGTCAGAACCATCGAGAGATAACGCGTGTAGGGGTACGATACATAAATGCGGAATGCAAATTACTGTTAACCCCATGGTTACTTTTTATTCGTTCGTTTATGTGCAAGAGATCCGAACAATTTGTTGTCGGCTTTGCGCTTCGAGATTGGTATGGATTGGCTTCACGTCGCCAATAACGAACTGCAGCATCGTCAGTGTTTCCGTGTTTCGCATTTTACCTCGTCGTCATGTCTAGTCGTCGGCTTGTCGACGTCCCTTTCTCTAGATCCTGTTTGCTTTAAACTTGCAAGCGTCGATAATCGAGTTGCAAGCTCGTTCATTGTTAACGTATTATTCTTCGCGCGCTGATGAAATGGAAACAAACGGACGACGATGGAACGACACTCGGATGTCATAGTTCGATTAATGCGCGTTATATTGGATCGAATGGATGGACGATCAACGGAAGCAGAGGGTTATGAACGTAGGAGGTGCAGCAAGATATCCACACGCGTAAAAGTGTAATTGATAATATTTGTTAATGAAGAAAAAAAAAGAGAGGTCAATGATTCTTTCTCTCTGTAGAAACCAAAATATAAAATTGGTACATTTTCGTAGTTATAAAATATTTCATGGTATTTTCACAACTCGTATAAATTTTTGGCAACGAATGTTTGGTTTATTAACATTGAACGATCAAAGCAAAATTATTGCATAAAACATTATTTCACTCTAGCAAAGATTGTAAAATTGATTATTAAACTTTCATAGATACCCATAAATTGAAAGTGACGTTGCTGGCATTTGTATTTGATTGCGATCTTAATCAAGTTATTAATATATGATTATAAATCGATCGAAACAATGGGCTGTGCTCTGATTATTTCATGACGATCGAAGAATGAATTTTCGGGCGGAACTTGAATAACATTACTAACGGTTTATCGCCGCTTAACGGCCATGTGCATAATAAGCGGAAGTGAATCGTGTTGTATCGTGCGTATTACGTGGAACATATGACACGTGGATTTTATATAATAAAATCGGCTACTTCACGAGTACTGTAACATCAGTATATCGCCCACGGTACGCGTAAGTCATAAAATAATGGACGGTGAACACGCGTGATTAATTTCTCCCACGGCGACAGAAATCGTCTAAAGCGGAAATGCATTTAGGAGCAATTTATCGCCGAATATATACGTGACACGTACTTACATAAACGTGACAAACGCGCTATTTGCATTCCACCCGTTTTCGTTCCCGTAAATTCTGTCGGCGCCTGTGATAATTTATAAATTCGCGGAAATAACTTATTTTAACTGACAGCGCGCTCGTCAAAATTGTAACAGCGATGTAATTAAATTTATCGCGACATTTATTAATTTGTAAATGCGGATTGTAAATAGTACCGTAATAATATACTATTTCTAAAAATACTAAAAAATATCAATCAAGCCTCATTTAATAATGTACAAGTGCATCATTTATGCTTCTCAAAAAGTAGAAGTTTGATAATTTTCTTCCAAATTGGCACATAATAATACATATCTAAAGAATCCCGTACTAATTACATAGAAAACTGAGTCCTGCTGAAATGAATTTTCATAATGTGATGAATAAAATATGTTATACAAGGCTCAAATAAATAGACAGTTTTTCAGTTACAGTGTAACAAAAATGTGAAACTTGTGCTCACAATGTACCTTTGGTACATTATAATTTAAAAAATTATCCATTATTTGAGCCATGTCTATATGATATTGTTTATTTACTACATTATCAAAATTAATTACAGGACTTCCATATAATTAGTACGGGGTTTTTTTACAAAAATGTATATTTCTCTTATTTCATCTATTAAAATTTAAAAAAAAACTAAAAATATTAATTTAATTAATGCTAATTACTTAATTTATATTAGTTTAATTCGTTTACGGCAACAAATTATTCAAAATCTCTATTCAAACAGTTGAAAGATATATACTGGTCACACACGTGTTGCAAATTCAATCAGTGAAAATAAATTGTCAACTTAATTATTCTAATTCATGTACATACATTTAATTCCAAACTTTTAGAGATACAATTTTTTTATTACATCTTGATTAAATAATACGATTATCTTTTAATATCTGGAAGGAAGAAAGATAGATCGCAATTGCATTAATAATCGTACATCAAACATAGATACGCGGTGTCGAAAATGTCAAAGTAGTTTCTTATTCATCGCGAATAGCGAAATTAACATTGCTCCGTTCTTAACAAAGTTGGCCAAGATACGATCGATGAACGTCATCAAGCGAAACGATATGCTCGACAGGAGAACGCGAGCGCAACGCTGCTGCTCGATCTTGAGATGCAAAGCTGCAACACGTTGAGCGAACCCGAAAGTTCGTTCGCTGGAAACGGACGATAAAGCGGCGTGGGCGATCGTTACAGCGAGCGGCAGCGCGACGGGCCTGATAATACTGTCCTCTCAAGTAAATGATCGAACCATCGCGATTGTTTCAGGCATGCTATGTGTCAGAGCATCGGAAAGGGAGGTCCGCGTAGAAGATGACGGGGTTAAGTAGATAAAGAGAGCAGGCCTGGCTCCCATCAACGACGGACGATTCCTCGGCTCTTCTCTTTCTCACCGCAGCGCACAATGCTCTGCCACCGCGCTCTTGTCATTCTCATCGCTGTCAACGTGCCAATCGGTAAGTGATTTCGATTCTGTGATCTCAGACCCCCTCCCTTTCCCAATTCTTTCGAAATGATTTGAAGAAATTTTTGAAAAAATTAATACGATATTCAGAATTTCTTCTAAAAATATATAAGATATTCCACTCTTATTTCAAATTGTAAAATTACACTGCTTCATATATTGAAATTACAACAAAATTAGTGAAAGATATTCAATGTGTATTAGATATTTTATAAATATTATGTAGAAGATTTTATTTTTTGAATTTAAAATTGTGAATCATTTTCGCTGGAAAAGCGAAATCCGTTTCCAGCGAACGAAAAAACAAAGAATTTGAAAAAGTAATTGTCAAAACGTGTTTCTATTCTTCACATTTTAAATCGCATCTCCATATTTCAAAAGTAAACAATTAAAAAATTTAAGTTTTTCAGAAAAAAGAAAAGTAAATCTATTTTTCAATTCAACAGAAAATTATTGATTAATGAATTAATATTGGTAAAAAGAATATATGCTTAGGAACGTAATTCTTGGGAACAAATGTCATTTTTGTTATTTTTACAGCCCTTAAAAAATTATCCTTTTTGAGTTGATAATTTTGATATCCTACAAAGTTACAAAAAAATGAATTTGGAATACTTTATCAAAAGTAAAAAAAACACACATACACACACACACACACATAATTCGAAATATCATCAACAGTTCACCTTGATCAATTAAAATGATTCAATTCAACATAAAACAATTTCTTCTTTAAACTTCAATCACCAAAACTGTTTTGACTCTAAATGTTCTGTGTACGAGATTCTTTTTTACTTATAAAAACAATACAATTCAAAATGTATTACTCTTGAAAAAGGTATTATGATCTTTTTTTTTAAAACCTTAAGAACGATATATGTACTATTTAATTAACAAACTAAAGTTAAGTTAATTTACTTTTAATGATTGATAGCATAATCTTCATCTAACTCATCCATGTTAATAACTCGAAAATCATATTCTTTTAGTTGTGTTACTTTTAAAGTAAGGAAATGAAATTATTTACCGGCAATGAAATATGTAGAAATAGCTTTTAACAAGAAATATCTCTTCGTTCGTCAATCGCATTAATCGATGCAACTAAGTAAATTGAAGCACGTGCACGATTTGAGCAGCAAGCTTCTGTTACATATATCATTCCCGGTCCATTACATCGGATACGCTTATTGCGATTGACGCAGAAGTCGATACATTGCGAAAGGTGTCCAATACGAAATCTGTTGTGCCCGACAACGAGCAATAACGCAGATGCAACGGGGGCACGATGCCAACGATGTTCTATATACACAGTCCGCAAAATAAATAAAGTGTAGTTCGAGTGCCACTTCACTGCGGAAGCGCGACACCATCCACCGTCGAGCTGTCAGATTCTTGCCCGAATGTTTATCCGATAGCAGTAAATAGAGAGGAAGCGATTGCGTTTTTACAAATATTTCATCCTGCTGCGTTACGATTTATTACACACGGGACTATTCTACTTCAGCATACGACACCTAAATATATGTTGTCAAGTTTATCAAATTTCTTGATAACTCTTCTTTTATAACGTAAACAAAGATTCTTAGATAATTAATAGAAATAATATAATACTCTTTGTGTGTAAAAAGAAACAAGTTATTTGGGGAAAAAATTTTACATCTGCCCGATCAGCACATAATATTTTTAAATTGTTTTTTTAAACATTTATTTAATATAAAGATCTGATAAAAAAATATTCAATAAATGTTAAACAAATATTTTTAGAATATTATATGCTGATTGAATTGTTTGTGTATTAAAAGGTTACTAAGTTTCTTTCTCGAGTTAATTTGAAAATTAAAAAAGTTTCCAAAATTTTTAACAATTCTTGAAAATTAATTTTTTACTTCTTTTTATACTACTTTATATGCTCATATTTTTATTATAATTAAACTTGTGCCTGATCCAATTCTGGGTAAAGATATTCTAGAACAACTACCTGTTCTCTTTAAGAATCGTGATAAAAGCTTAATAGCTTGTGCACCGCCGAGTAATTGCTCTTTCCTTTTTCGTGATTGATGTACCGATTAGCTGCTCGAACAATCGACTCGACGCAATAAATTCGATTTAACCTCAGCCGTACTCGATCTTGACGTATAATTCTGCCAATAGGTATCGTATACTAGACTATGCATCGATTATCCAACTATTGAGCAATTGAAACATGATTTAAGATACAAGATGCAACTTACGTAAAATAATTCAAAATAGTTGCATAAATCATTAATAAATAATTATGTAAACAAATTATCTGTCGAATATTCATTATACAAACAAGCGTGTCATATTCTTAAATATCAAATGAAGATTGAGATTTATATTTGTTACACAACAGTGTACACAATTCATTTAATTCATTTAAAATTTACTTAATGCTCGAATAATGATCGCTGCTTTTAATGTTTTAAGTCGAGGGACGAGAGCATATAGTATATAATAATATACGTTCATAGTACATAATAATTAGTAATAAAATTAATATTTAAATCTCTTTTTGTTAATTCAATTTTCCCGTAAAGTATTTTCTGATAAAACAAAAATATTTTTTCAATCTATTAGAGAATATTAATTAAATTATAATATAAATAAAAAAAACAGCCACTGCCGAATTTCACTTATTTATTACTGATTCTAAATGCATCGCGTGAAATAACTGAAAACGATCTGTAAATCGCTTGAAAGAGCATATTCAAGTAAAATGTGCACGAGTTGCACGAATGTCGGTAATTGAAGTCCGAGTTTATTCGCAATTAACATGAGCTAGTCGAGAAATAATAAACGAACGTTCATTGCGAAGTCCGAACCGAGCGATGACAACATCTGGCGCGGATACCATGATACTAAATATACTACGTATATCATACAAACGCGTGTGCACGGTATATCTCGAATGTTGCCGGCACCCAAAGTGCGTCAGAAACGCCGCGAGCCTGGTCGCTGTCACTGATGTTTATTGGCACAGAGAGTATCCACCACACGTACTGAAATTAATGATAGCTTGTTTAGATTATAGTCCACGGACATAGTTGGCCTCCGGCAATCTTCCCATGTCACTTAACTCTATATTAAATTTTCGAGACACAATATGCGAAAGTCAATAATTAAATAATTGAAAATATAGAATTTTTCTGCGAGGATAATTCAAGCATCACACGTTGAAAGTTTGCGTGTTGCATTTTAGAAATAATTTATACGTTAGAATATATAAGTAGTTGAAATGAAAACATACGCTCTAAATATATCTTCTCTGAGATACGATAAATTTAAGGCAAATTTACATATAGAGTACTTTCTTCGTAATATTAATATCAACAATATCGATATCGCCATTAAAATCGCCTCGGTATTAAAAATCAATAATTTTTCTGCAATAACACAAAGAAAAAAAAAACAAGAAGATAGACTCGTGTCGATGCGGAGATAGAGTCGCGCAATTTGCGATCGAAGGGATACACGTCCTATAATCCGTCCTGTGCAACGCCGACGACGTCCGATGCAGATGCAATGGAGGATCGGTGCCAAATACGTTATACGGGCCACGGGAAATGGGCACGTAGATCGCAGATATGGCGCGTCCTCCAGTACTGCGGCATGGATCGCTCCAGTCTGGTCAACTTCTGGCCCTGATGTTTATTCGGCGCGAGTGGAAGCGCCGACTGCGCTTGTCGTTCGAATTAATTTACCGCTTGCGGGCCTCCGGTCTCTTCACGGATATAGATAGATAGATAGATAGAGAGAGAGAGAGAGAGAGATAGATGAACAGAAAGAGAGAGAGAGAGAGAGAGAAAGAGAGAAATGAGAGATAGCAAGAGAGACAGGTAGAGTCTCGACGGTATCGTTCAATCTCGTTAGAAACGAGTATGTATAAGATGTATATATTCGCGCACTTTTTAATCAAATAAAGAAGTTTCGTTTAAATTAAAAATTTGTAAACGCGCGTTTATTTCTAATCTATCTATTTTAAACGGCGCGACTTATATCTTCAGACAAATTAGTACATGGGAACATTTGTAACCAATTATTTCTATTTAAATTAATTTCGTATGAATAATTTCATTTGGTGTTTACGCCAAAAAAAAGTTCCATTTTATATATTTTTCTAGAACAGATCTTTAGTATCTGTTCCAGCTCACTCTTTGCAAATATCGTCTTTCTCTCTTTGGACAGACGTTGAAAAATTGAAGCGCATTGTCGAAAATTACTATCAAATTGACCGTGCAATGTCGTAAGACGATATCTTTGTCAACCGCAAGGAATACCACCTCACGTCCACGCTATAAAGAAACCGGAGTGCCTTATCCACCGGTAGCCAGTAAGACGCTACAAGCGAGCGTTTCCAGATGCATCATGAAAAATGCACCACCCAAACGTGTCTGGGACCGACGCAAGGTTGGCGGGGTGGACTCCGGTAGAGATTTGACTCGATGAATCGAGTGAACGGCTACTAGCCGAGTAAAAGAAAGAAAAAAGAAAAAAAAAGGAGCAAACGATGGAGGTTTTATCCGTCGGTGACCGGATAAGATTGTTTGTCTATACTGCGGATTCACCGATTGTTCCACAAGGCACTGCCAGCATCGCTTTTCCATCCCCTGGCGTTCCTTATCGGGCAAACAACGACCTTTCCGGCCAAATTGGTCGATCTGACTCGGAACCGAGTAAAACGTGATTAATCGCTCGCCTCCTTTCGCGGGAATGTATCTACCTCGCCAACTCTCCAGTGGTTATATAGCGATAAACGGATAACCGCGGTCTAGACCCAATTGAGTCTCGATATAGGATAGATGCACCGCGCGCATCACTTTCGATCTTGAAGGAAAAAAAAATTATACGAAAAACAGAAACAGAAGGAGACAGCGTGGAAGAAAGATACGTTCGTTAAGTGTTACTTCGTTAAACCGATTTCTTTTTCCATCATTTTCTCTTTTTCTCTCTCGTTTTCATTATAACCTCCAAACTTGCTTGTATTTCTGACTGTAATAAGTTAATCGCATAGAACTAATAATTCTTTCAATCAACTCGTTGATTAACAATGTAATTAAAACATAATTTTTATCTTTGTTTGGTTAGATACTAAAATACCTTTATTTTTAAACTTTTTATTTTTTCTATTTTTTCAATTCTAGTAAACATTTTTTACTACATTTTGAGGGAAATGTTGTAATTGTTGCATCATAAATATGGATATTTTTGAGAGAAAAAATGTTCCGTCGAATTTTTAAACACTATTTTATATAATAAAGAGAATTATATAGAGAAAAAAAAATCCTTAGAATGCATGTATCTATACATTTAAATATTACACTTTTATTTCTTTTAACTAATTAAAAATTTTTTTGTGTGTTTTTGGAACAATTGTAGTTTCTAATTTTTTTATTGCCATTAAGGAGGAAATGTAATAGCAAAAGAAAGCAAGGTTTAACGCATTTAATCCTTTCTAAACGACGAAGGCCTTTGAAAAACTACGGCTGCGTATTTCAAAGAACGGAAAAGTACCACTTCCTTTAATTACTCTGCTTGTGTGAGGTTCTAGGAAGAGAAATCTACCTGAAAATCATTATGCTGCTTCAAAGCCACTTCGTATTACAAAACGGCTTTTAATTGCGAAGCGAATAAATTATTCGATTCAACTCGTCTAACCTTTTTACATTAATTATATCTGCCGCAATCTTTATATGCAAAAATAATTCATTGCTAAAATCAAAATAATCAGTCAATCTTGAAATTCGATTTAAACCACAATTTACAATGTATGTGTGAATTTACATTAAAACAAAAATTTCAGTTGTTAGTCTTTGAAGTAAAAAGAATAAAAGTTGAAAGCTTAAATTGAAAGATTAAAGAATACATTTAAAATTAAAAAAAAAATGAAATATTTTTATATTTCTAATTTAATTCTTATTAGTTGTACTTCATTCCATTATTCATTAGAATAAAAGAATTATAAACCGAAAGCTAAATGTGAATTATATCCTTGTAAATTATATAAGATTTTACGAAAAATGAGGCGCGATTAAATGAGATGTATGCAAGATGCAAGCACCCGAAGGATATTAACATCTCGTATATGTATGATTTCGTTATTTTCAGGCTGTAACATTTATACTTTTATGAATCGCTGTATTATTGATTCACCCGAATTTACGAGGTTATTTTAATTTGAACGTAAGAACTGTTAACTACTCCCGACAAATCTGGAGGCGTCTGCAATAAAAATTCTACGGAATATTGCCTTTCTTCGTCTCTTAATTTCAGACATTAAATACATTAGCTCGGAAACTGTGTTACGAACTAAAATTCTGTTAAAGTAGAGTCTATTTGAAATTAACTAACTTCCATTGAGGGGAAGAAGCTTCTAATTTTTAAGCTAATTTTTAAAGAATTCATTATTGAGCTGTCTCTGTCGTCATTAATAAAACTATTTTTAACTCTTATTAACTCTTATTAACTCTTATTAACTCTTATTAACTATTATTAACTCTTCCATATTTAACGAATCTTTTACGCGAAAAAATATGATGTACACACAATACGTAAACTAGCTTTATCACATAAACGAAAGTGAAGTATTTGATTGCGTCTCGTATTTGGCTATGCCTCACTATCCACTACAAGTTTACCTGTATTGTGACAACGTTAGTGCATACATTACGAGGATGTTGCGCAAGTTCACACGAACGGTTGACCTCGTAGAAGTTTACCCCATACCTGGTAGCGGTATTCCATTAACTTCTGTCAACGCCAAGCACCACAAGCCCGTGTCCTGAATACGGCAATAAGTTAAAATCAAGCGTTTAGGCCCGCAACAAGGCTTCAGTCCCTTCGAGCATTTTAAACTACCAATTTGCATGAACAAGGACATTTCTTATCATTGCAATATTTTATGGCCTGCAGAAAATTAGAGAAAAAAATGTTTAGCTAAAAGCTTTTAATTTTATTATACTGTAAACGACTTAAAATATGTATCCGATTGTTAAATGATGTGTACAAATACACGTTATTATTAAATACATATTATTATTTCAATAATTCATTCCATTTATAATATTAAATAGGATGTAATATAAAAAATACAGAAAATAAATATTT
>NW_017305779.1:2183728-2191766 GCF_001594115.1 Trachymyrmex septentrionalis | reverse complement strand
TTTAGGCCCGCAACAAGGCTTCAGTCCCTTCGAGCATTTTAAACTACCAATTTGCATGAACAAGGACATTTCTTATCATTGCAATATTTTATGGCCTGCAGAAAATTAGAGAAAAAAATGTTTAGCTAAAAGCTTTTAATTTTATTATACTGTAAACGACTTAAAATATGTATCCGATTGTTAAATGATGTGTACAAATACACGTTATTATTAAATACATATTATTATTTCAATAATTCATTCCATTTATAATATTAAATAGGATGTAATATAAAAAATACAGAAAATGAATATTTTAAGATTTATCCAAAGAATTTTTTCTTGATTCACACACACACACACATATACAATATATAAATTACGCAGTTCACGTAAATTTATTTAACGTTTTTTTAATGATAAATTTGAATCTTAATTTATTCGAAATTTATTCATTCTAGTCAAATTTTTAAAGAATTATACATATATGTATCAAATATATTTCCTTTCGGCATACGAACATATTAGAGTGCTACGAACACGTCTGTACACGCGTGCATACCTGTGAGCCCGTGACAGGATATCGGGGCTTCGATTTGATCGCATTGCATTGCGAGAGCGCACAGCCGGGTCGCGTCACATCGCATCGCTAGTGGCAAGATTCGAAAGTAGATCGGGAAACGGCGGGGTAGGCGTGCGACAGACAGGCGAGGTAATACATACAATCCCCCTTGTTGTCTGGCATCGGCTTGCCGTCGATAGACGATTGGAAAAGATGGAGAAGAGAACTGAGAAAGACAGAAAGAGCAAAAGGGAGAGAATCATTTTCAGGATAGAAAGAGAAAATAGATAGAGAAACAGAGAGAGAGAGAGAGAGAGAGAGAGAGAGAGAGAGAGAGAGAGAAATGAGAGCAAACGAGACTAAAATAGGGAAAGACGATGGAGGATGGAAGCTGGACAGGGGTCCTGAGAAGCTTTGAAAAGCGTGGCAGCCACCGGAAGTCTTATAAACAATCCCAGAAGTGCCGGCAGCCAAGACCGAACTATCCCCGATCTCGCGCAAAGAGGATCAATGGAGAACGGAATGCGTGTAAACAACGGAGCATTGCTTACCTGCTAGTGCGCGTGTACGCGCGCGTATCTATGTGTGTATGCGCTCGAGCGACGAGCGAGATGGTCGGTGCATCCGTGCTCTCGCCCACACGACACTCTGCACACAAACCGCAAGACACGGGCGACTGCAGGATTGCATTTCTCCTGCAACATTCCTCTCGACGAGTCCTCCGTGTTAGTCCGCGGTGAAATTTGAGAATCACGAAAAACTCCGGGTGCGTTATTGGCTTAGTTTTCGGAATAGTTAAATGAGTACGTGTGCGAAAAAGAGCCACGTTGATGAGTCGAGTTATACTCCGTTGCACCGCGTTTTGTTCCTCTTTCCCTTTACGGTAATCGCAAAAAACTTCAGAAGCTTTCGCAACTGTCGTTCCGTTTGATTATGACCACCCGTATTTAATATGTCACACCTGTTCCGATAAAATAATAATCGCTCGTCAATGCTACGCGACGTGGATTGGAAATGGAAATTAATATAATAAATGAAATGATTTAACGGGGCATAAAATAGAATAGAAACAATTAATATAAAAAACAAATAAAATTATTCTAAAGTTTTTTAAATTTCTAAGTAACATCTGCTATTCGCAATACCACGTTTCTTATATATCTTTCCAGAATAGGACAACCTCAGCTCTGATTTTCCAGCGTTTCCACGATCCACGACTTCAAGCTACGCGAAACGTTTCATACGTCCACATCGATCCGGGAGAGCCGTGGGCTGATATCGCGCGGCGCACAGAAAATCGACGACAAAAGCGGCAACCTGTTCGCTCGACCTCGGTCATGGAAAATATACGCGGTCCGTGGCAAGGATATCCTGTTCGGAAAATCCTTTTCAGAATCGCGTCCGTCTGCCATTGCTATGTATAACGCACAGACAGCTCGTCGGGCATACCCATCTTGCATTATGCATTCCGTCATAATGCAACCCTTGGGGGCAGGGTATGGAAAAAGGCGTGAGGAGGGAGGAAGGGAGCATACCGAAGGGTGCGAGCGCCAGATTCGCGAATTCCTTTTGCTTGTTTTGTAATATCCTTGCATGCACCGCACGACGACCCCTACGATATCCTGCGCGCAGGGGCGCGTATATATCTGCTTAACACATAATCCCCGCCCGTATCTACATACTTGGCATTGCGTTCACGTGCGATCGGAGAAACCGTTTCCACCTCGTTCGTTTTCTGATTATGAAATTATATCGCGCCCCCTGAGAATCGACGCCGCGCGATTAGGCAGAATCCCTGCGCTACTTGGGAACTGTATTCCACTGATCGCTTCTGTTCTCGGTGGATCGATTACACCCCGTTTGTTTGGAATAATTCCAACTATACAGAGTGTTTTAAAAGTTGCTTTAACTTTAACAAGAGAATGTGTTTACCAAAAACTCTCGTTCTCTCTTTAAAAGTAACAAAAACAAAAGTAATCTAGGTTACTAAGAGTTCAGCGCGGAAGGAGGTGCGCAAAAAATTTTTAACAATAAAATTATTACTTCATTTAATATACAAATGTTTTCTTTATTTAAAAAATCCTGAGAACTTTGGAACATTTTAACTCTCTTTGGAGTCTTCTTCAGGAATATTTTTATTCAATAGTTGATTTTGTGATCGATTAAGATAGAATCACTCACAGGTTGACCGATCGCGAAATCAACTATAGAATAAGAATATTGCTGAAGAAGACTCCAAAGAGAGTTAAAATGTTCCAAAGTTCTCAGGATTTTTTAAATAAAGAAAACATTTGTATATTAAATGAAGTAATAATTTTATTGTTAAAAAAATTTTTGCGCATCTTCTTCTGCACTGACTCTCAGTAGTCTAGATTATTTTTATTTTTATTATTTCAACAAGGGACTCTCACGAAGTGTCAAATTCCGATTTCAATGAAAACTTTGCAATACGCATAAATAACGTAAGAGATGAATTTAGAAAATATTATAGATAAAATATTGTGGATAATAAATAAATAAAATCATCTCTTAAAACATTTATTGATATTTCCGAAATTCTACGTAATCTATAATATACACAAAGTTTTAGTAAAATCAGAATTTGATACGTTATAAGACTCCCTTGTAAATCTCTGGATGTCTCGCTTAAAAGATAACTTCTCATGATAAAAAATTAATTAATGTTGATTTGATTGACATTTAAAAATTGACATTTTTAAAACTACTTATTTGTCAATTACCTCTGAAAGCAATTAAGCGTTTGTCAATAATTATTAACAGTTATCGTTTTATAGACTTAAAAAAAATGTCACTTAAATAAAGGAAGGAATAATTGTTACTTTCCACTAACCGAGTTTTCCCTATAAATCTAAATAACACGAAGCAGATTCTCTTCTGTTCGCCGTTAAATACAGTTCTGCCAGTCACGTTATTCGTTTCCTTTTATCTTGGCTTAAACAAGAACGCAAACGATGGTCCGTGCGGAGGCTTAAACGATTCTCCCACGCTGTATTTAGACGGATAAGAGATCTCTCATTGGAAGAAAATGAGTGCCTCTCCCGAGAAAGTGAAACACAGCCCCGCCGAGCAGGAAAATAATAACGGAATAATAACGGAAGACCATCGCGCCTTTGATGAGAATTTTATCGCGTTACGAACGAAGCACTTTCTCACTCGACATTCGCTCTGTCCAAGCTTTTTAACTCGTTTTTATTAAAATGGACCAATCATTTTTTTTTCTTTATTTACTCGTTACACTGTGGTTAGGAAAAGGTTTCTACATAATTAAGAAATTCTCTTCTTGGAAAAGCTATTTAGTGACGAAAACAACTGCATCGAGAAAATTAATTTCTACCTTCATATAAAATTTCATCTGTTGTTTATTGGCTTGACCTGCATTTATGCAGTTTTTTAAATGAACTTTATTAAGATTGCAACGGATATCTGAGAGACTTTAATGTAGAGCAATTATGCGTCTCTTTATTCACTGGTTGTTAGACAAGTTTATACACGGATATAGATTCCTTAACGTGCCGAAATTTAAGACGCTCGAGAAACTTTTGACATAATGGAAAACTTCGATGTGGGAATAGAACAACGAAAGAGGACACGCTCGTCAACTGAGAAGTTATAATATTTGTCGTTACATAAGAATTTGCAAAGCCAAGACAGTGATTAGGACACAAACGTAAATTTCGTCATTGTGACGTACACGTTTTAATTGTTATCATCAAATGATCTACTGTTAAAAAATAAAAGCTTCCCATATAAATTTTTTGCAACGAGAAATATTGTACACAAATGTCATGTTATAAAATGAAATTAAACTACATGCATACACTGGTTTTATTGCTATTTATTACGATATATTTGCGGTTGCAACCTGGCCTCAAAAATGTTACATAAAATATTTTATTGATTTACACTCCGTCGCGAACTTTCGTTTTAAAAACCGACTTGTCATCACTGACACGACGAGTAGTCAGCTGTATTTTTCCCAGTGCGATCAGGATCGCCGAAGCCAGGTGAAACGAAGCCGCGTAAAACGACGGATACGCAAATATTGCGTTACACGGAAAAATACCCCGTAGAGATGCGCTAAAGCCGAAATAGGAAAAAAAAAAGATATTCCCCGCGACAGCCACACGCGATCCCACGGCATCTCGCTTTAAAACTGCACGAATCTGTGTTCGTGAAAAGCCCGTACGGAATCAATGAGACCGACCGCGTTGTGCAGAAACATCATACGGTATTCTCGAAACGAAAGTTAGATTTGTAGCAACAAGGAAAACGTTAAAACCGACCGCAAACATTAAAATTTCAATCATTTCCATTTGTGCTTTTTTCAGTGATTAGAAATAAAATCGTGATGCTGAAAAATTTTGTAAAAAAAAAAAAAAAAAAAAAATAGATGAGCCATATTTATCTAATTGATAACATCCGTATTTAGTTATTATATATGATAGGTACATAATAAACTCTCCATGTACAGCATGCCTGATACTCATCAAAGTAAATTAATAAAACTTTAAACGCGGTGTTATAAACATTATTTCTCAACGTTGTAAAGAATCCTTTTGAGAACTCGATCAATGGTATTATCGTGATTTATGCGATAATATTCAAACGCGTCGACATGTACAGATCTATTCTCCTTGAATTTAACAAAGTATAAACGCGATATTGTCTTTCGGAAATAACGACACAGAGGAAAGAGGAGATACATTCGCATGAGGATCTCGGAACGCGGGCGAGTTCGCGTGGAATAACTGAAAGAGCGATTCCGTTGGCAGAGGGATGTAACGTATGTAACACAATATGCGCGGTGTCGTCTGTACCGGGCCATTTGTTCGGACGCGAGCCTCGGCGCGAGCAAGCCCGCGCATTCGACGCGACTCGCGCTATCAAAAGAGCGGACGAGCTCTGCGCCGGCGTTGATAACGGCTCACCGCCGTTCATATTTTACGCCGCGCTCATCAATAATTCATGCCGTGAATAATGCGCCGCTGTTTCGCGTTACTTTATACCCGGGTCTCCTTCCTACCCTCCTCTCTCTCTCTCTCTCTCTGCCTTCCTTCCTTCCTTCCCCCGCCATTCATCCAGCAGAGTGTCCCGCGTGACTCAGGGGCGAGAGGTTGGGGTGCGTGCTGTATCCGTTTGGGACACACTCTTATCTCCAGATTTATCCACCGAAACAGACACGCTTCGGTCCGCTCGTTCGCGAGAAGCTAGTTCTGTGACCAGCTCTTTATTCGATTCTCTCAACGGAGGTTTCCTTAGGAGAGATAGGATGACTGGGAAAAGTATTGTATCTACTTCTAGCTTCTAGCTGATAGATTTTTTTCAACCTTCATTTTTTTAACACAAGATTGGATATCGACCAAGTAGACTGCAAGATAAACATTTTTGAGAAAAGGAGAAATTTTTAAGAAGTTTGTGTAATGTTGGAATAAAATACTCTAGCAATGCTTATACGAAGTTATACTTAATTTTAACCCTTTCAGAGAGTAATATACAGGGAGTAAAAAGTTATTTTGTAAAAATTACAAGGTACAGTCATTCGTTACCGAATAAATGTAGTTAAAAGTAACATATCGTTCGTTCTAGTTACTGATTTTTGAAAGTAACTTGTTACAGTTATCATTACTTAAAAAGTAATTATTCGTTAATTTTTTAAAACCAGTCTAAAAAATGTACATTTGCAATATTTTTTTGTTTAAATGTTGATAAACATAATATGACAATAATGACACCAGCTTCATTTTTTAATTTTTTTTTTTAACATAATTTCGTAATTCTAAAATATCTAAAATATGCGGCAAACTGAGATATCTGTCCGACATATCATGTAGAAGTGTAAAATAATTCCTGAAATAATGGTATATTTCTCAGCTGCCAACAATCGCTGCAGAGGCGTTGCGGCAGTTGACAGTTAAGAGTATTTTAGGAATTATTTTACTTTTGTGTGACATAGAATAAATGTTCAGAAGTAATACTCCCCTAAAACTGCGATTTTTTTCTTCAGTAATGAACAAAACTAATTACAACAAAACATGTGTACCATGTTTTAAGAGGGGTGGGAGGGGGGGGTTTGTAATTTTTGTGGGAAAAAATTTTATTTCAAAAAAGACAGTTTTATTTTTGAACGCGTGGCAAGTCGTATGTTCCTAGACAGAGAAGGGAAGCGAGATGAACCTCGCTTTGCGTAAAAAATCGTGCGCCCTTTGGCAACAGGAAGTGAGGTCGACTTCGTTTCGCGTTGGAAAACGTATGCACTACGTGCCACCCACCGCCTGCGGGGGACGGCACTGCCTCCAAAAAATATAACCTAACTCAACCCATATTTTAATATTGGCACGCAATTTGGGGAATTTGATGTACATAAACAAATTCATTTTAACATATTATTACGCACAAAGATAAAGCTTGAATTAAAATTTCTCTTTTTAAAAATAATAAGATCTTAAATTTAATAATAAATTAATTTATCACAGAGGCGTATTAATATCTTAAAATATTAAAACGGTTTTGAAATCGGAAATTATAAATACTATCTAGAAGCTGAAGAATTAAATAAATGAAAATATATTAGGTCATAAATATATTAGGTCTAATTAGATTAAAAGAGGAACGGTAAAAGTAACTATAAAATTTGTTACCGTTACCAAAAAAAAATATACATTACCGTTATAGTTATCAAAATAGAAACGCAGTTATCAAAAAAAGTAACTGTAACTTCGATATAAGTAATTCTCTAGTAATACGTAAATTATACGAAATCTCTCGATATACTCAAAGAATTTTATAAAATGAGTGATTAAATTAATTGCTTCCAGTAATGTTAGACTTTAAAGGCACATTCGATTTTAAGACTATGAATTCTATAGATAAATTAAATATATAAAAAATAAGAAAAATGTAATCTACTTTTATAATAGTGTAAAAATTTGTTAAAGATTTCACAAGTATGTAAGAATTTTTTCAGATTTGTATACTGTCCGGAACAATATAAAAATCTAAAGTTTGAAAATCCAAGTTGCAGGTGAAAATTTCATATTGTTGACGGAGAGTTAAGAAACATATATTTTACTTTTTTTATGATAATTTTTCATATTTAATAATTTAAATTTTAACTTTCGTCATTATTAATCATTTTTCTATGATATACAGGCTTTTAATAATAAAATACGACAGTACAGAAATCTAAATTTCTTTCCGTCAAACATTTACTTACTTTTACGTATCTATGTATCTACTTTTCATACTTTTATATAGTCGAAAAGGAACATTTCAAAAAATACATTGCATGTGCCATTGTTATTACTGTTCAGGTATTTCCCCGTCCCAGAGAAAACGCAGCCTTTTCGCAAAGACAATACTCATTCCGGTACATTCCACCCGTTCTCTCGCAATAGTTATACACGCATGCGGTTTGCTTTAACCTTTGCAATAACGCTCACTTGGTCACGTCATCGTTCGTACCGTGAAAAATGGCAG
>NW_017305779.1:2181547-2183628 GCF_001594115.1 Trachymyrmex septentrionalis | reverse complement strand
TTTCTGCCTTAACTGCATTCTCCCGTTTTTTGGGACACCAACGTTTCTCGCGATATTTCTGTCTTTTGGTTCACATTGTAAAATAGAGATACGTAGCTCTTTCGTCCTCATTTCTTTTTTTTTAAATCGCAAGTTCTTCAACTTTATATTAATAATTTTTAGATAATTTGAGAAAAATTAAATATATGTAAATATAATAATTATAAATACGTTTTGTTTAAATTTCTTCTCATTCCAAAAATGTATGTACAAATAAAATCTAAAGATTTTATATAGGTAGAAATTACTGTATGTCATGTATCTATTAATAATTTTTATAAAGCACATTCCTGATTATTAGAGCCCTAATATGTACTTAAGAAAGAAACTATAATACGAGTTAAAAAGTAACTTACTATAAATTATTGATCTTGATATCATCAAGAAAATAAACCATTAAAGAAAATTTGACGCTTCTTTTCATAAATTATAAAATTCGATTTCCTTATTACTAACTTAAATTTTATTGAAAATACAATTAACAGCTGACAATGTCATAGTCCGTGACACCGGAGATGAAGATATAGATCATTTCAATGAAATTAAATTGTAAATTTAGTAACCTGTCTATATACAAATCCAAATTCGCTTAATTTGTATGTTATCTATTATAGTATTATTTCTATCATTTGGTACAAAATGTCTCAAATGCGATAAGAACAGTACAATTTAAAAGTTGCAGAGTAATTGTAATTTACAAACTAAATTCGGAATATAAAGAATATCTCTGAATTATTAGTACTTGTTGACGAATTCTTAAGCACTCGAGAATCATTCTCTTTTATTACAAATTTCATCGCATATTGTTTTTTCTACCATTTTTTAAGATTCATCTTAACTATTTCTATAATTAAGTTCTTTAATAAATCGAGTTACTATAGAAATGTCTAATTTCTTTATATAATGAAGTCGAAATACAGAACTTGATAAAAATTCTAGAATAGGTCAACGATGAAATATGAGAGAAAAATAAAGTTGAAAATATGTAACTTTTAACGTATAATTGAGTGACAGGTAAGGATCGAAGATCTTTCTATAATTAACTGCACATAAATATTATCATAGACTTTTCTAAAAAAAAAATGAGATAATAGTTTAAAAACTAATGATTGTAATGGTCACAAAAACATAATATCAACGACTATTTTTAAAAAATATTTACATGCATAAATATATATACAAATTTAATTTCGAAACATAACGTTACGAACCTTGTTTTTGTTTAGTGAAAATGCAGCTGTTGATTTACTATCGTATGTTTTATACTATTTCATTAAGATATACACGTAGTTTTAATATTTCAATATACAAATTATGCAGATATTAGTAAGATTTTGGGTGGACCTGGTGAGACACCTCATTAATTTTCGGCATTTTACTAAAGTAGAATCACCTTAATTCTAATTTTTCTTTTATTTATAATACATTGAAATAAAATGCATTTTTATATGATATAATACAGAATCTCTTTGTTATTTTGAAGTAAGAATTAATGTATTATTATTGTGTGTGACTTCAATGCTATACTTATAACTAATGCAATCATCAATGAATATTTATTGCTTTTCAGTAATAATATACTGATTCACTTTTAGAGAATACTTTCTTAACTTCATTCTAATCTCCGTCTATCGATTTTTTCTCAATAAAAATATCAAATACATTTTTTACCTTGGAAGAGAAAATCTGCTATATATAGGAAGACTTATCGGTCATTATTATAACCATTTGATCCAATTTCACATCTGATGTCTATATATAATTAAAGAATATATATCTAGCATATTGCAAGTTTTTCAAAGTAAATGTATCTCCTTTCACACACACCGAGACGTTCCTTCGGAATATCAATGCAAACAATTTTTAGTAACATATTTGTTATCCACTACGTGAAACTGATTTAAATTCCCAGATCGATGAATAATGGATTTATGATTTATCCGCTTGTTACGTAATGCAAAAGATATGTACTTATCTCATCGTACCCTGTCGTTCCCCTTACATTTATCTCTCATTCCATGCTTTGAATTTTTTGAGATATT